>NW_020191719.1:0-6801 GCF_002263795.3 Bos taurus | reverse complement strand
TGAGCATTGACTGATCACATGACTATCATGTAGTGATCACGTGACTTAATGGCGCTGACAATGTGTCTGATCATGCGCTGAGCATGTTTGCTATCATACACTGATCATGTGCCTCTGGAGGCAATAAACAAACAGCTGAGTAGGCATAAATCAAACAGTCAGCAGGCAATAATCATGGAACTCAGCTGTGAGGAATCATGCTGCTCAGCTGGCAATAATCAAGCAGCTGAGCAGGCAGGAATTACACAGCACAGCTGGCAATTGTCAAGCAGATGACAGGCAGGAATCGTGCAGCTCAGCTGGCAATTGTCAAGCAGATGAGCAGACAGTAATCATGCAGCTCAGCAGGCCCTGATCACGTGACTGAGCATGCACTGTTCACCTGGCTGATCATACACAGATCACGTGATTGATCAAGCACTGATCACTTGGATATCATGCACTGATCACGTGGCTAATCATACACTGTTCACGTGTCTGACCATGCACTGATCACGTGGCTGATCATACACTGCTCACGTAACTGATCATGCACTGATCATGTGACTTATCATGCACTGATCACGTGGCTATCATGCACCGATCACATGGCTGGTCATACACTGCTCACGTGCCTGGTCATGCACAGATTACATGACTGATCATGCACTCATCACGTCACTGATCATGCACTGATCACGTGGCTATCATGCACTACTCACGTGGCTGATCATGCAATGATCATGTAGCTACCATGTACCGGTCACGTGACTGATCATACACCCATCAGGTGACTGATCATGCCCTGATCACGTGGCTATCATGCACTGTTCACGTGGCTGATCATACAATGATCACCTGCCTGGTCATGCACAGATCACGTGACTAATCATGAACTGATCACGTAGCAATCATTCACTGATCACCTGGCTGATCATGCACTGATCACGTGGCTATCATGCAATGATCATGTGGCTATCATGCACTGATCACATGGCTGATCATGCACTGATACCGGTGACTGAGCATTGACTGATCACATGACTATCATGTAGTGATCACGTGACTTAATGGCGCTGACAATGTGTCTGATCATGCGCTGAGCATGTTTGCTATCATACACTGATCATGTGCCTCTGGAGGCAATAAACAAACAGCTGAGTAGGCATAAATCAAACAGTCAGCAGGCAATAATCATGGAACTCAGCTGTGAGGAATCATGCTGCTCAGCTGGCAATAATCAAGCAGCTGAGCAGGCAGGAATTACACAGCACAGCTGGCAATTGTCAAGCAGATGACAGGCAGGAATCGTGCAGCTCAGCTGGCAATTGTCAAGCAGATGAGCAGACAGTAATCATGCAGCTCAGCAGGCCCTGATCACGTGACTGAGCATGCACTGTTCACCTGGCTGATCATACACAGATCACGTGATTGATCAAGCACTGATCACTTGGATATCATGCACTGATCACGTGGCTAATCATACACTGTTCACGTGTCTGACCATGCACTGATCACGTGGCTGATCATACACTGCTCACGTAACTGATCATGCACTGATCATGTGACTTATCATGCACTGATCACGTGGCTATCATGCACCGATCACATGGCTGGTCATACACTGCTCACGTGCCTGGTCATGCACAGATTACATGACTGATCATGCACTCATCACGTCACTGATCATGCACTGATCACGTGGCTATCATGCACTACTCACGTGGCTGATCATGCAATGATCATGTAGCTACCATGTACCCGGTCACGTGACTGATCATACACCATCAGGTGACTGATCATGCCCTGATCAGTGGCTATCATGCACTGTTCACGTGGCTGATCATACAATGATCACCTGCCTGGTCATCACAGATCACGTGACTAATCATGAACTGATCACGTAGCAATCATTCACTGATCACCTGGCTGATCATGCACTGATCACGTGGCTATCATGCAATGATCATGTGCTATCATGCACTGATCACATGGCTGATCATGCACTGATACCGTGACTGAGCATGGACTGATAACATGGATAACATGTAGTGATAACGTGACTTAATGGCGGCTGATCATGTGATGATCATGCGCTGAGTATGTTTGCTATCATACACTGATCATTGCCTCTGGAGGCAAAAACAAAGAGCTGAGTAGGCAGATAATCAAACAGTCAGCAGGCAATAATCATGGAACTCAGCTGTGAGGAATCATGCTGCTCAGCTGGCAATAATCAAGCAGCCTGAGCAGGCCAGGAATTACACAGCAACAGCTGGCAATTGTCAAGAGATGACAGGCGGAATCGTGCAGCTCAGCTGGCAATTGTCAAGCAGATGAGCAGACAGTAATCACGCAGCTCAGCAGGCCCTGATCACGTGACTGAGCATGCACTGTTCACCTGGCTGATCATACACAGATCACGTGATTGATCAAGCACTGATCACTTGGATATCATGCACTGATCACGTGGCTATCATACACTGTTCACGTGTCTGACCATGCACTGATCACGTGGCTGATCATACACTGCTCACGTAACTGATCATGCACTGATCATGTGACTTATCATGCACTGATCACGTGGCTATCATGCACCGATCACATGGCTGGTCATACACTGCTCACGTGCCTGGTCATGCACAGATTACAGACTGATCATGCACTCATCACGTCACTGATCATGCACTGATCACGTGGCTATCATGCACTACTCACGTGGCTGATCATGCAATGATCACTTGGATATCATGCACTTATCACGTGCTAATCATTCACTGTTCACGTGTCTGACCATGCACTGATCACGTGGCTGATCATACACTTCTCACGTAACTGATCATGCACTGATCACGTAACTGATCATGCACTGATCACGTGGCTATCATGCACTGAATACGTGGCTGAAAATGCACGGTTCACGTGGCTGATCACACCACCTGTCACATGACATATCATGCACTGATCACGTGGCACTCATGCACTGATCACGTGGCTGATCATACTCTGCTCATGTAACTCATCATGCACACATCACGTGGCTATCAGGCCACTGCTCACGTGGTTCGTCATGGAATGATCAAGAAGCTACCATATACTGGTCCGTGACTGATCATGCACAGATCACGTAAATGATAATGCACTGTTCACGTGACTGATCATGTACTGATCACGTGACTGATCATACACTCATCACGGGACTGATCGTGCAGTGATCACGGCGCTATCATGCATTGACTACATGACTCCACATGCACTGATCACGTGGATGATCATGCACTTATCACCTGACTGCCCATGCACTGATCACGTGGATAAACATACACTGACCATGTGACAGGTCATGCAGTGATCACGCGGCTATCATGCACTGCTCACGTGGCTGATCATGCAATGATCACGTAGCTACCATGTACTGGTCACGTGAGTGATCATGCACTGATCACGTAATTGATCATACACTGATCAGGTGACTTATCATGCACTGTTCACGTGACTGATCATGCACTGATCACGTGTTTGATCATACACTGTTCACGTGTCTGACCGTGCACTGCTCACGTGGCTGGTCATACACTGTTCACGTAACTGATCATGCACTGATCACGTGGATATCACGCACTGATCACGTGCCTGAACATGCACTGTTCACGTGGCTTACCACACACCTGTCACGTGACTGAATATAGCACTGATCACGTGACACTCATGCACTGATCACGTGGCTGATCATACTCTGCTCACGTAACTGATCATGCACACATCACGTGGCTATCATGCACTTCTCACCTGGCTGGTCATGCAATGTTCACATAGCTACCATATACTGGTCACGTGACTGATCATGCTCAGATCACGTAAATGATCAGGCACTGTTCAGTTGACTGATCATGTACTGATCACGTGACTGATCATGCACTGATCACGTGGCTATCATGCACTGCTCACGTGGTTGATCATGCAATGATTCACGTAGCAAACCATGTAACTGGTCACGTGACTGATCATGCACTGATCACGTAATTAATCCTGCACTGATCACCTGAACTCATCATGCACTGATCACGTGGCTGATCACACACATATCACGTGACTGATCATGCAGCTCATACACGTGGATTAGTCATGCACTGATCACTTGTTTTGTTCATTACACTATTTCACGTGGTCTTGACCATCGCACTGCTCACGTGGCTGATCAGTACACTGTTCACGTAACTGGATCATTGCACTGATGCAACCGTGGAGTATCATGGCACTGATCACGTGGCTGAACATGCCACTTGGTTCACTGTGGCTTATCACACAGCGACGGCATGTTCACGTGACTGATCATGCACTGATCACGTGGCACTCATGCACTGATCACGTGGCTGATCATTTCTGGTCACATAACTGATCATGCACACATCAGGTGGCTATCATGCACGTGTCACCTGGCTGGTCATGGAATATTCACGTAGCTACCATATACTGGTCACGTGACTGATCATGCACAGATCACGTAAATGATCAGGCACTGATCACGTGACTGATCATGTACTGATCACATGACTGGATCACGCACTGATTACGTGGCTATCATGCACTGCTCACTTGGCTGATCATGAAATGATCACGCAGCTACCATGTACTGGTCACGTGACTGATCATCGCACGTGATCACGTGACTGATCATGCACTGATCACGTCACTTGATCATGCAGTGATATACGTGCCTATCATGCACTGATTCACTTGGCTGGTCATACACTCATCACGCAGCTACCATGTACTGGTCACGTGACTGTCATGCACTGATGACATAGTTGCTCATGCACTGATCATGTGGCTGATCATGCATTGATCACTTGACTGATCATGCACTGATCACGTGACTTATCATGCACTGATCACCTGGCTATCATACACTGATCACATGGCTGGTCATACACTGATCAACGTGCCTGGTCATGCACAGATCACGTGACTAATCATGACTGATCACGTAGCAATCATTCACTGATCACCTGGCTGATCATGCACTGATCACGTGACTTATCATGCACCTGATCACGTGACTATCATGTAGTGATCACGTGACTTAATGGCGCTGACAATGTGACTGATCATGCGCTGAGCATGTTTTGCTATTATACACTGATCATGTGCCTCTGGAGCCAATAAACAAAGAGCTGAAGTAGGCATAAATCAAACAGTCAGCAGGCAATAATCATGGAAACTCAGCTGTGAGGAAGTCATGCTGGCTCCAGCTGGCAATAATTCAAGCAGCTGAAGCAGCGCAGGAATTAACGGCAGCTCACGCTGAAGACAATTGTCAAGCAGATGAGCATAGGCAGGAATCAATGCAAAGCTCAGGCAAGGCCCTTGATCACGTGATCTGAGCATGCACTGTTCACACTGGCTGATCAATGACACAGATCACGTGATTGATCAAAAGCACTGATCACTTTGGGATATCCATGCACTGAAATCACGTGGCTAACTCATACATCTGTTTCACGTGGTCTGACCATGCACTGATCACGTGCTGATCATAACATGCTTCCGTAACTGATCATGCACTGATCATGACTTATCATGCACTGATCACGTGGCATCATGCACCGATCACATGGCTGGTCATAACACTGCTCACGTGCCTGGTCATGGCCAGATTACATGACTGATCATGCACTCATCACGTCACTGATCATGCACTGATCAGGCTATCATGCACTACTCACGTGGCTGATCATGCAATGATCATGTAGCTACCATGTACCGGTCACGTGACTGATCATACACCCATCAGGTGACTGATCATGCCCTGATCACGTGGCTATCATGCACTGTTCACGTGGCTGACATACAATGATCACCTGCCTGGTCATGCACAGATCACGTGACTAATCATGAACTGATCACGTAGCAATCATTCACTGATCCCCTGGCTGATCATGCACTGATCACGTGGCTATCATGCAATGATCATGTGGCTATCATGCACTGATCACAGTGGCTGATCATGCACTGATACCGTGACTGAGCATGGACTGATCACATGATATCATGTAGTGATCACGTGACTTAATGGCGCTGACAATGTGACTGATCATGCGCTGAGCATCGTTTGCTATCATACACTGATCATTGCCTCTGGAGGCAATAAACAAACAGCTGAGTAGGCATAAATCAAACA
The DNA here is from genome assembly GCF_002263795.3 of Bos taurus. Lineage (NCBI taxonomy): Eukaryota > Metazoa > Chordata > Mammalia > Artiodactyla > Bovidae > Bos > Bos taurus. The sequence goes on along the minus strand of NW_020191719.1, from coordinate 641 downwards.
GTCAGCAGCAATAATCATGGAACTCAGCTGTTGAGGAATCATGCTGCTCAGCTGGCAATAATCAGCAGCTGAGCAGGCAGGAATTACGCAGACACGCTGGCAATTGTCAAGCAGATGACAGGCAGGAATCGTGCAGCTCAGCTGGCAATTGTCAAGCAGATGAGCAGACAGTAATCATGCAGCTCAGCAGGCCGCTGATCACGTGACTGAGCATCACTGTTACCTGGCTGATCCATACACAGATCACGTTGATTGATCAAGCACTGATCACTTGGATATCATGCACTGATCACGTGGCTAATCATTCACTGTTCACGTGTCTGACCATGCACTGATCACGTGGCTGATCATACACTGCTCACGTAACTGATCTGCACTGATCATGTGACTTATCATGCACTGATCACGTGGCTATCAATGATATGCACCGATCACATGGCTGGTCATACACTGCTCACGTGCCTGGTCATGCACAGATTACATGACTGATCATGGCACTCATCACGTCACTGATCTGCACTGATCAGTGGCTATCATGGCACACTCACGTGGCTGATCATGCAATGATCACTTGGATATCATGCACTGATCACGTGGCTAATCATACACTGTTCACGTGTCTGACCAGCACACTGATCACG
>NW_020191718.1:0-25380 GCF_002263795.3 Bos taurus | reverse complement strand
GTGGAGTAGTCTGGAATAGTCTCCATATGCCCCAGTGCAAGCAACAAGCCTGACTCAAAGCTGACAGCCAGTGCCAGCGTGGTTCATCCAGACTGAAGCACGTGCATGTTTGCATTTGAGCTGCTCTCTTAGCTCATCGAAAGGAGTATCTTAGAGTTTTTCATTTCTGATTCCTCCAGGGGTTCCTATCAGGCTCCCTGGATTATTGGGAGGAAACTTGACCCTGAAAGTAGTCCAGGTGAGTGGGAACTCAGAAGGCATGAATTCTTGCCTTTAAGTTCAGAACCTTGAAGCAGTCATGCAAGATGTGGCCAGGATGAGCTTCCAGTGCTGTTGGGCTAGTGTGTAGAAGAGGCCCCTGGCCATCTCATCAATCTCCCTGCCCAGGAGCCTTAGTATCCAGAGCACGGTACTGGCTCCCATGTGATCTGAGGTGGAGCTGTGGGATCTAACCTGCTGATGCAGGCTGCATGTAAGTACAAGGAAAGGAGCAACTTGGGTTCACATGAAATCCACCTGAGCACCCCAGCCTGCTGCTTGCTGCCTGCCTTCCAAGAAGAGATGTGGCAGCTCTGCTGCTGAACCTCGGCAAGTCCTCTACATGTCTTTGTGATAGAAGCTTCCTCTTCCAGAACACAGATACTGTAGGCTGTTTGTTTTCCTGAGACAATCAACTTGTGTTTTTTCCCAGCAGAGTGCCTACACAGCCCTAGGCTTCTGTTTCTCTGGATTGTGGAAACACTACTCTCCTTTTCAGCTCTCCTTGGAAAACTGTTAGGGACCTCCTAGAGAGGAAAGCTATTGCTTGGGGTTCTAAGTGGATTCAGGAGAGGAGAGTAGGGTGGTGTGGGCAGAGATGATACATGCGCCAGTTTCATTAAGTGACACAATGAAGATTGTCCACAATATCAAATGATACACCTCTGGAAATCCTAGCTGGCCAGGGGTGGTTCACAGCTTAAGAAATGGCTTTGTAACTTATCTAGAGTGTGGCAAGTCCTTCAAGATTCTTTTTTTTAATTTTATTTTATTTTTAAACCTTACATAATTGTATTAGTTTTGCCAAATATCAAAATGAATCTGCCACAGGTATACATGTGGTTCCCATCCTGAACCCTCCTCCCTCCTCCCTCCCCATTTTCAAGCTACTCAATGACATGGGAAAGGAAGGGGAATGTTCTCATGTGAAAGAAATGTAAAAGAGACCTAAGTCACATAATAATAACCTTACACAGTGTCTCAAAGAAGCCTACAGTAAGAAAGAGTGTTTTAGGTATTTGAGGAACTTTTGGATATATAAGAACAAAGAGGAATTTGTCTGTATCTGCTAGGTTATCAGATTTTTTGGTATACAATTTTTCATCGAAGTCTCTAACAATCCTTTGTTATTCTATCTTAATCATTTGTAATGTCCTCTCCATTTAGAATTTTATTTTCTTCCTTTCTTTTCTTGATGAGTCTAGCTAAAGATTTTATTTTTTAAATTTTATTTTTAAAATTTACAATATTGTATTAGTTTTGCCAAATATCGAAATGAATCCACCACAGGTATACCCGCGTTTCCCATCCTGAACCCTCCTCCCGCCTCCCTCCCTTACCCTCCCTCTGGCGTCCAGTGCACCAGCTGGCAAGCATCCAGTACCGTGCATCGAGCCTGGACTGGCGACTCGTTTCATACATGTTATTATACATGTTTTCCATGCTATTCTCCCAAATCTCCCCACCCTCTCCCTCTCCCACAGAGACCATAAGACTGATCTATACATCGGTGTCTCTTTTGCAGTCTCGTATACAGGGTATTGTAACTGTCTTTCTAAAATTCCATAATTATGCGTTAGTATACTGTATTGGTGTTTTTCTTTCTGGCTTACTTCACTGAAGAGTAAAGTAACAAACAGCTGAGCCAGCAGGAATCACGCAGCTCAGCTGCAATGATCAAGCAGCTGAGCAGGCAGGAATCAAGCAGCTCACCTGGCAATTAGCAAGCAGCTGAGCAGGGGCTAATCCCGTAACACAGCAGGCCCTGATCACGGGACTGAGCACACACTGATCATGTGGCTGATCATGCACTGATTATGTGACTGAGAGCGCTGATCACGTGGCTGAGCATGCACTGATCATGTGGCCATCATGCACTGATCATGTGACTCAGCAGGCAATAATTAAAGAGCTCAGCAGGCACGAATCACGAAATCAGCAGGCAATAATCATGGAGCTCAGCTGGGACGAATCACGAAGCTCAGCTAGCAATTATGAAGCAGTTGAACTGGCAGGAATCACGAAGTTCAGCTGGCTATTATCAAGTAGATGAGCAGGCAGGAATCACGCAGCTCAGCTGGCAAATGATCAAGCAGCTGAGCAGGCAGGAATCAAGCAGCTCAGTTGGCAATTATCAAGCAGATGAGCAGGCACTAATCCCGTAACTCAGCAGGCCCCTGATCACATGACTGAGCACACACTGATCACATGGCTGATCATGCACTGATGACGTGACTGAGCATGCACTTATCACGTAGCTATCATGCAGTGATCATTGTGACTGAGAGGCCGCTGATCATGTGACTGATCATTCGCTGATCATGTGGCTATCATGCACTGATCATGTGCCTCAGCAGGCAATAATCAAAGAGCTTAGCAGGCACGAATCACTCAATCAGCAGGCAATAATCATGGAGCTCAGCTGGGATGAATCACACAGCTCAGCTGGCAATTATCAAGCAGCTGAGCAGGCTGGAATCACGCAGCTCAGCTGGCAATTATTAAGCAGCAGAGCAGGCAGGAATCACGCAGTTCAGCTGGAAGTTATCAAGCAGTTGAGCTGGCGCTAATCCCGTAACTCAGCAGACCCTGATCACGTGACTCAGCACGCACTGATCAGGTGGCTGAGTACGCACTGATCACGTGGCTGATCATGCACAGATCACGTGACTGAGCATGCACCGATCACGTGGCTGATCATGCACTGATCACGTGACTGAGCACGCACTCATCACGTGTTTATCATGCAGTGATCACCTGACTGAGAGGCACTGATCACGTGACTGATCAGGCACTTATCAGGTGACTGAGCACGCACTGATCACGTGGCTGATCATGGACTGATCACGTGACTGAGCATGCACTGGTCACGTGGCTGATTCATGCCACTCATCACGTTACTGAGCATGCACTGATCACGTGGCTATCATGCAGTGATCACGTGACTGAGAGGCGCTGATCATGTTACTGATCATGGGCTGATCACGTGGCCATCATGCACTGATCATGTGCCTCAGCAGGCATTAATCATACAGCTGAGCAGGCATGGTTCACGCAATCAGCAGGCAACAATCATGGAGCTCAGCTGAGACGAATCACCACGCAGCTCAGCTGGCAATTATCAAGCAGCTGAGCTGTCAGGAATCAGGCAGGTCAGCTGCAGTAATCAAGCAGATGAGCAGGCAGGAATCATGCAGCTCAGCGGGCAATTATCAAGGAGATGAGCAGGCACTAATCTCATAACTGAGCAGGCCCGGATCACGTGACTGAGCATGCACTAATCATGTGGCTATCATGCAGTGATCACGTGACTGAGAGGCACAGATCATGTGACTGATCATGTCCTGATCACCTGGCCATCAGCACTGATCACGTTATTGAGAGACGCAGATCATGTGGTTGACCATGCACTGATCACATGACTACGCATGCACTGATCACGTGTTTATCACTGCATTCGCAGTCAGGTGGTCAGTTTCCTGATCAGCCACGTGATCAGTGCGTGCACAGTCCCATGATCAGCGCCTGTCAGTCACTGATCACTGCCTGATAAACACGGGATCAGTGCCCGATCAGCCACGTCATCAGTGCATGTGCAGTCACGTGATCAGTGCATGATAGCCACGTGATCAGTGCATGCACAGTCCCATGATCAGCGCCTGTCAGTCACTGATCATTGCCTGAGAAACACGTGATCAGTGCATGATGAGCCATGTGATCAGTGCCTGATCAGCCACATCATCAGTTCATGCGCAGTCACATGATCAGTGCATGATAGCCACGTGATCAGTGCATGCTCAGTCACGTGATCTGGACTTGATCAGCCACGTGATCAGTGCCTGCAGAGTCAGGTGATCAGGGCCTGCTGAGCTGCGTGATTCCTGCCTGGTCACCTGCTTGATTATTGCCAGTTGAGCAGCATGATTGGTCACTGCTGAGCTCCTGCCTGCTGATTGCGTGGTTCGTGTCTGCTCAGCTCTTTGAGTATTGCCTCCTGAGGTCCCTGTTCGGGCACCACCTGCCAGGGACCAGCCACAGCTGATCCAGGGTACTCGAAGGAGAGATGGCCTAGGCGACTATTTCTATGCTAATCAGAGATGTCAAGAATAATAGTATTAGGAGAGCTCAGTAGGAAAATTTGGTGGAGAAAAGAGACTGAATAGCTTGGTTTACGTAGGACACCAATCAAACTTCAAGACAAGAAGTTTGCACCACTTATGTAGGACGCAGGTGCCCTCTCGAATACCGGAAGGTGCCTCACTCTAGACACCTTCTCGAGTGGGTCTTAGCAGCACAGGAATAATTAGGAAGCGTGGTGGGTTCCGCGCTCCAGATGGAGACTCAGGTGGAAGTTCAAGGGAAGAATGACAAGGAACTTTTTGAATTGGAGCTGTAAGTTAACTCTTTGACAGAGAGAGCGAGATGGTGGTGGGGGACAGCCCCCCAGTGAAATCAGAGGTGAGAGCACAAAGCAATACAGTAGGCAGACTCTGGTTTTTGGGGGGGAGATGCTCGAGAATATCCGGGTGGACTCCTGAGGCTCGATCCCGAATTTTGCGTATGCCGAGCCTCCTTCCTCATGACCTTTGTCCAGAGTGGAATGCCTCACCGGCTCCCGGCACATGATCAGTGCATGCTCAGTCACGATATCAGTGCATGATCAGCCACGTGATCGCTGACTGCACAGTCACGTGATCAGCGCCTCTCAGTCCCGTGATCACCGTATGATAAACACGTGGTCAGTGAACGACCAGCCACGTGATCACTGCATGCGCAGTCAGGTGGTCAGTTCCTGATCAGCCAGGTGATCAGTGCGTGCACAGTCCCCTGATCAGCGCCTGTCAGTCACTGATCACTGCCTGATAAACAGGAGATCAGTGCCCGATCAGCCACGTCATCAGTGCATGCGCAGTCACGTGATCAGTGCATGATAGCCACGTGATCAGTGCGTGCACAGTCCCATGATCAGCGCCTGTCAGTCACTGATCATTGCCTGATAAACACGTGATCAGTGCTTGATGAGCCATGTGATAAGTGCCTGATCAGCCACGTCATCAGTGCATGCGCAGTCATGTGATCAGTGCATGATAGCCACGTGATCAGTGCATGCTCAGTCACGTGATCTGTACTTGATCAGCCACGTGATCAGTGCCTGCAGAGTCAGGTGATCAGGGCCTGCTGAGCTGCGTGATTCCTGTCGGCTCATCTGCTTGACAATTGTCAGCTGAGCTGCGTGATTCCTGCCTGGTCACCTGCTGGATTATTGCCAGTTCAGCAGCATGATTCGTCACTGCTCAGCTCCATGCTTATTGCCTGCTGTTTGCGTGGTTCGGGTCTGCTCAGCTCTTTGAGTATTGCCTCCTGAAGTCCCTGTTCGGGCGCCACCTGCCGGGGACCAGCCCCAGCTGATCCAGGGTATTCAAAGGAGAGATGGCCTAGGCGACTATTTATATACTAATCAGAGATATCAAGAATAATAATATAAGGATAGCTCAGTAGGAAAATTCTGTGGAGAAAAGAGACTGAGAAGCTTGGTTTAAGCGGGAGACCAATCAAACTCAAGACAAGAAGTTTGCACCACTTACGTAGGCCGCGGGCGCCCTCTCGAATAGCGGAAGGTGCCTCACCCTAGAAACCTTCTCGAGTGGGTCTTAACAGCTCAGGCAGAGTCAGTAAGCGTGGTGGGTTCCGCGCTCCAGATGGAGACTCGGCTGGAAGGTACAGGGAAGAATGACAAGGAACTTTATGAATTGGAGATTTAAGTTAACTCTTTGACAGAGAGAGATGGTGGAGGGGACAGCCCCCAGTGAAATCAAAGGTGAGAGCACAAAGCAATAAAGTAGGCAGACTTTGGTTTTTTTGGGGGGGAGATGCTCGAGAATATCCGGGTGGACTCCTGAGGCTCGATCCCGCATTTGCGTATGCCGAGCCTCCTTCCTCATGACCTTTGTCCAGAGTGGAATGCCTCCCCGGCTCCCGGCACATGATCAGTGCATGCTCAGTCATGATATCAGTGCATGATCAGCCACGTGATCACTGACTGCACAGTCACGTGATCAGTGCCTCTCAGTCACGTGATCACCGTATGATAAACACGTAATCAGTGAACGATCAGCCACGTGATCACTGCATGCACAGTCAGGTGTTCAGTTCCTGATCAGCCATGTGATCAGTGCGTGCACAGTCCCACGATCAGGGCCTGTCAGTCACTGATCACTGCCTGATAAACAGGTGATCAGTGCATGATGAGCCACGTGATAAGTGCCCGATCAGCCACGTCATCAGTGCATGTGCAGTCACCTGATCAGTGCATGCTCAGTCACGTGATCTGTACTTGATCAGCCACGTGATCAGTGCCTGCAGAGTCACGTGATCAGGGCCTGCTGAGCTGCGTGATTCCTGTCGGCTCATCTGCTTGACAATTGCCAGCTGAGCTGCGTGATTCCTGCCTGGTCACCTCCTGGATTATTGCCAGTTGAGCAGCATGATTCGTCACTGCTGAGCTCCATGCTTATTGCCTGCTGAATGCGTGGTTCGTGTCTGCTCAGCTCTTTGAGTATTGCCTCCTGAGGTCCCTGTTCGGGTGCCACCTGCCGGGGACCAGCCCCAGCTGATCCAGGGTATTAGGAGAGATGTCCTAGGCGACTATTTATATGCTAATCAGAGATATCAAGAATAATAGTATGAGGATAGCTCAGTAGGAAAATTCGGTGGAGAAAAGAGACTGAGTAGCTTGGTTTACGCGGGAGACCATTGAAACTTCAAGACAAGAACTATGCACCACTTACGTAGGCCGTAGGCGCCCTCTCGAATAGCGGAAGGTGCCTCACCCTAGACACCTTCTCGAGTGGGTCTTAGCAGCCGAGGCATAATTAGGAAGCGTGGTGGGTTCCGCGCTCCAGATGGAGACTCGGCTGGAAGGTACAGGGAAGAATGACAAGGAACTTTATGAATTGGAGCTGTAAGTTAACTCTTTGACAGAGAGAGCGAGATGGTGGTGGGGGACACCCCCAGTGAAATCAGAGGTGAGAGCACAAAGCAATAAAGTAGGCAGACTCTGGTTTTTTTGCGGGGGAGATGCTCGAGAATATCCGGCTGGACTCCTGAGGCTCGATCCCCCATTTTCGTTTGCCGAGTCTCCTTCCTCATGACCTTTGTCCAGAGTGGAATGCCTCACCGGCTCCCAGCACATGATCAGTGTATGCTCAGTCAGGATATCAGTGCATGATCAGCCATGTGAACACTGACTGCACAGTCACGTGACCAGTTTCTCTCAGTCACGTGATCACCGTATGATAAACACGTGATCAGTGAATGATCAGCCATGTGATCACTGCATGTGCAGTCAGGTGGTCATTTCCTGATCAGCCACGTGATCAGTGCAAGCACAGTCCCACGATCAGCGCCTGTCAGTCACTGATCACTTCCTGATAAACACGTGATCAGTGCATGATGAGCCCCTTGATCAGTGCCCGATCAGCCACGTCATCAGTGCATGTGCAGTCACGTGATCTGTACTTGATCAGCCACGTGATCAGTGCCTGCAGAGTCACGTGATCAGGGCCTGCTGAGCTGCGTGATTCCTGCCGTCTCATCTGCATGACAATTGCCAGCTGAGCTGCGTGATTCCTGTCGGCTCTTCTGCTTGACAACTGCCAGCTGAGCTGCGTGATTCCTGCCTGGTCACCTGCTGGATTATTGACAGTTGAGGAGCATGATTCGTCACTGCTAAGCTCAATGCTTATTGCCTGCTGATTGCGTGGTTCGTGTCTGCTCAGCTCTTTGAGTATTGCCTCCTGAGATCCCCGTTCGGGCGCCACCTGCCGGGGACAAGCCCCAGCTGATCCACGGTATTTGAAGGAGAGATGGCCTAGGCAACTATTTATATGCTAATCAGAGATACCAAGAATAATAGTATGAGGATAGCTCAGTAGGAAAATTCGGTGGAGAAAAGAGACTGAGTAGCTTGGTTTAAGTGGGAGACCAATAAATCTTCAAGACAAGAAGTTTGCACCACTTCCGTAGGCCGCAGGCGCCCTCTCGAATAGCGGAAAGTGCCTCACCCTAGACATCTTCTCGAGTGGGTCTTAGCAGCCAAGGCATAATGAGTAAGCCTGGTGGGTTCCGCGCTCCAGATGGAGACTCGGCTGGAAGGTACAGGGAAGAATGACAAGGAACTTTATGAATTGGAGCTTTAAGTTAACTCTTTGACAGAGAGAGCGAGATGGTGGTGGGGGACAGCCCCCAGTGAAATCAGAGGTGAGAGCACAAAGCAATAAAGTAGGCAGACTCTGGTTTTTCTGCGGCGGAGATGCTCGAGAATATCCCGCTGGACTCCTGAGGCTCGGTCCCGCATTTTCGGATGCCGAGCCTCCTTCCTCATGACCTTTGTCCAGAGTGGAATGCCTCACCGGCTCCTGGCACATGATCAGTGCATGCTCAGTCACGATATCAGTGCATGATCAGCCACGTGATCCCTGACTGCACAGTCACGTGATCAGTGCCTCTCAGTCACGTGATCACTGTATGATAAACACGTGATCAGTGCCCGATCAGCCACGTCATCAGTGCATGTGCAGTCACGTGATCTGTACTTGATCAGCCACGTGATCAGTGCCTGCAGAGTCACGTGATCAGGGCCTGCTGAGCTGCGTGATTCCTGCTGTCTCATCCGCATGACACATGCCAGCTGAGCTGCGTGATTCCTGTTGGCTCTTCTGCTTGACAATTGCCAGCTGAGCTACGTGATTCCTGCCTGGTCACCTGCTGGATTATTGCCATTTGAGCAGCATGATTTGTCACTGCTAAGCTCAATGCTTATTGCCTGCTGATTGCATGGTTCGTGTCTGCTCAGCTCTTTGAGTATTGCCTCCTAGATCCCTGTTCGGGGGCCACATGCCGGGGACCAGCTCCAGCTGATCCACGGTATTCGAAGCAGAGATGGCCTTGGTGACTATTTATATGCTAATCAGAGATATCAAGAATAATAGTATGAGGATAGCTCAGTAGGAAAATTCGGTGGAGAAAAGAGACTGAGTAGCCTGGTTTAAGCGGGAGACCAAAAAAACTTCAAGACAAGAAGTTTGCACCACTTACGTAGGCCGCAGGCGCCCTCTTGAATAGCGGAAGGTGCCTCACCCTAGACACCTTCTCGAGTGGGTCTTAGCAGCCCAGGCATAATGAGTAAGCGTGGTGGGTTCCGCGCTCCAGATGGAGACTCGGCTGGAAGTTACAGGGAAGAATGACAAGGAACTTTATGAATTGGAGCTGTAAGTTAACTCTTTGACAGAGAGAGCGAGATGGTGGTGGGTGACAGCCCCCAGTGAAATCAGAGGTGAGAGCACAAAGCAATAAAGTAGGCAGACTCTGGTTTTTTTGGGGGGGGAGATGCTCGAGAATATCCGGGTGGACTCCTGAGGCTCGATCCCGCATTTGCGTATGCCGAGCCTCCTTCCTCATGACCTTTGTCCCGAGTGGAATGCCTCCCCGGCTCCCGGCACATGATCAGTGCATGCTCAGTCACGATATCAGTGCATGATCAGCCAGGTGATCAATGACGGCACAGTCACGTGATCAGCGCCTCACAGTCACGTGATCACCGTATGATAAACACGTAATCAGTGAACGACCAGCCACGTGATCACTGCATGCCCAGTCAGGTGGTCAATTCCTGATCAGCCACGTGATCAGTGCGTGCACAGTCTCATGATAAGTGCCTGTCAGTCACTGATCACTGCCTGATAAACACGTGATCAGGGCCCGATCAGCCACGTCATCAGTGCATGCGCAGTCAGGTGATCAGTGCATGATAGCCACCTGATCAGTGCATGCTCAGTCACGTGATCTGTACTTGATCAGCCACGTGATCAGTGCCTGCAGAGTCAGGTGATCAGGGCCTGCTGAGCTGCGTGATTCCTGTCGGCTCATCTGCTTGACAATTGTCAGCTGAGCTGCGTGATTCCTGCCTGGTCACCTGCTGGATTATTGCCAGTTCAGCAGCATGATTCGTCACTGCTGAGCTTCATGCTTATTGCCTGCTGTTTGCGTGTTTCGAGTCTGCTCAGCTCTTTGAGTATTGCCTCCTGAAGTCCCTGTTCGGGCGCCACCTGCCGGGGACCAGCCCCAGCTGATCCAGGGTATTCGAAGGAGAGATGGCCTAGGCGACTATTTATATGCTAATCATAGATATCAAGAATAATAATATAAGGATGGCTCAGTAGGAAAATTCTGTGGAGAAAAGAGACTGAGAAGCTTGGTTTAAGCGGGAGACCAATCAAACTTCAAGACAAGAAGTTTGCACCACTTACGTAGGCCGCGGGCGCCCTCTCGAATAGCGGAAGGTCCCTCACCCTAGAAACCTTCTCGAGTAGGTCTTAGCAGCTCAGGCATAGTTAGTAAGCGTGGTGGGTTCCGCGCTCCAGATGGAGACTCGGCTGGACGGTACAGGGAAGAATGACAAGGAACGTTATGAATTGGAGATTTAAGTTAACTCTTTGACAGAGAGAGATGGTGGAGGGGACAGCCCCCAGTGAAATCAAAGGTGAGAGCACAAAACAATAAAGTAGGCAGACTTTGGTTTTTTTGGGGGGGAGATGCTCGAGAATATCCGGATGGACTCCTGAGGCTCGATCCCGCATTTGCGTATGCCGAGCCTCCTTCCTCATGACCTTTGTCCAGAGTGGAATGCCTCCCCGGCTCCCGGCACATGTTCAGTGCATGCACAGTCACGATATCAGTGCATGATCAACCACGTGATCACTGACTGCACAGTCACGTGATCAGCGCCTCTCAGTCACGGGATCACCGTATGATAAACACGAGAGCAGTGAACAATCAACCACGTGATCACTGCATGTGCAGTCAGGTGGTCAGTTCCTGATCAGCCACGGGATCAGTGCGTGCACAGTCCCATGATCAGCGCCTGTCAGTCACTGATCACTGCCTGATAAACACGTGATAAGTGCATGATGAGCCACGTGATAAGTGCCCGTTCACCCACGTCATCAGTGCATGCGCAGTCACCTGATCAGTGCATGCTCGGTCACGTGATCTGTACTTGATCAGTCACGTGATCAGTGCCTGCAGAGTCACGTGATCAGGGCCTGCTTCGCTGCGTGATTCCTGTCGGCTCATCTGCTTGACAATTGCCAGCTGAGCTGCGTGATTCCTGCCTGGTCACCTGCTTGATTATTGCCAGTTGAGCAGCATGATTCGTCACTGCTCAGCTCCATGCTTATAGCCTGCTGATTGCGTGGTTCGTGTCTGCTCAGCTCTTTGAGTATTGCCTCCTGAGGTCCCTGTTCGGGCGCCACCTGCCGGGGACCAGCCCCAGCTGATCCAGGGTATGCCAAGCAGAGATGGCCTAGGCGACTATTTATATGCTCATCAGAGATATCAAGAATAATAGTATGAGGATAGCTCAGTAGGAAAATTCGGTGGAGAAAAGAGACTGAGTAGCTTGGTTTACGCGGGAGACCAATAAAACTTCAAGACAAGAAGTTTGCACCACTTACGTAGGCCGCAGGCGCCCTCTCGAAGAGCGGAAGGTGCCTCACCCTAGACACCTTCTCGAGTGGGTCTTAGCAGCCCAGGCATAATTAGGAGCGTGGTGGGTTCCGCGCTCCAGATGGAGACTCGGCTGGAAGTTACAGGGAAGAATGACAAGGAACTTTATGAATTGGAGCTGTAAGTTAACTCTTTGACAGAGAGAGCGAGATGGTGGTGGGAGACAGCCCCCAGTGAAATCAGAGGTGAGACCACAAAGGAATAAAATAGGCAGACTCTGGTTATTTTGGTGGGGGAGATGCTTGAGAATATCCGGGTGGACTCCTGAGGCTCGGTCCCGCATTTGCGTATGCTGAGCCTCCTTCCTCATGACCTTTGTCCAGAGTGGAATGCCTCACCGGCTCTGGGCACATGGTCAGTGCGTGCTCAGTCACGATATCAGTACATGATCAGCCACGTGATCACTGACTGCACAATCACGTGATCAGCGCCTCTCAGTCACGTGATCACCGTATGATAAACACGTGATCAGTGAACGATCAGCCACGTGATCACTGCATGCGCAGTCAGGTGTCCGTTCCTGATGAGCCAGGGGATCGGTGCGTGCACAGTCCCATGATCAGCGACTGTCAGTCACTGATCACTGCCTGATAAACACGTGATCAGTGCATGATAAGCCACGTGATCAGTGCCCGATCAGCCACGTCATCAGTGCATGTGCAGTCACCTGATCAGTGCATGCTCAGTCACGTGATCTGTACTTGATCAGCCACGTGATCAGTGCCTGCAGAGTCACGTGATCAGGGCCTGCTGAGCTGCGTGATTCCTGTCGGCTCATCTGCTTGACAATTGCCAGCTGAGCTGCGTGATTCCTGCCTGGTCACCTGCTTGATTATTGCCAGTTGAGCAGCATGATTCGTCACTGCTCAGCTCCGTGCTTATAGCCTGCTGATTGCGTGGTTCGTGTCTGCTCAGCTCTTTGAGTATTGCCTCCTGAGGTCCCTGTTCAGGCGCCACCTGCCGGGGACCAGCCCCAGCTGATCCAGGGTATTCGAAGGAGAGATGGCCTAGGCGACTATTTATATGCTCATCAGAGATATCAAGAATAATAATATGAGGATAGCTCAGTAGGAAAATTCGGTGGAGAAAAGAGACTGAGTAACTTGGTTTACGAGGGAGACCAATAAAACTTCAAGACAAGAAGTTTGCACCACTTCCGTAGGCCGCAGGCGCCCTCTCGAAGAACGGAAGGTGCCTCACCCTAGACACGTTCTCGAGTGGGTCTTAGCAGCCCAGGCATAATTAGGAATCATGGTGGGTTCCAAGCTCCAGATGGAGGCTCGTCTGGAAGTTACAGGGAAGAATGACAAGGAACTTTCTGAATTGGAGCTCTAAGTTAACTCTTTGACAGAGAGAGAGAGATGGTGCTGGGGGACAGCCCCCAGTGAAATCAGAGGTGAGAGCACCAAGCAATAAAGTAGGCAGACTCCGCTTATTTTGCGGGGGAAATGCTCGAGAATATCCGGGTGGATTCCTGAGGCGCGGTCCCGCATTTGCGGATGCCGAGCCTCCTTCCTCATGACCTTTGTCCAGAGTGGAATGCCTCATCGTCTCCGGGCACATGGTCAGTGCATGCTCATTCACGATATCAGTGCATGATCAGCCACGTGATCACTGACTGCACAGTCACGTGATCAGCGCCTCTCAGTCACGTGATCATCGTATGATAAACACGTGATCAGTGAACGATCAGCCACGTGATCACTGCATGTGCGGTCAGGTGGTCAGTTCCTGATCAGACACGGGATCAGTGCGTGCACAGTCCCATGATCAGCGCCTGTCAGTCACTGATCACTGCCTGATAAACACGTGATCAGTGCATGATGAGCCACGTGATCAGTGTCCGATCAGCCACGTCATCAGTGCATGCGCTGTCACCTGATCAGTGCATGCTCAGTCACGTGATCTGTACTTGATCAGCCGCGTGATCAGTGCCGGCAGATTCACGTGATCAGGGCCTGTTTGGCTGGGAGATTCCTCTCGGCTCATCTGCCTGACAATTGCCAGCTGAGCTGCGTGATTGCTGCCTGGTCACCTACTTGATTATTGCCAGTTGAGCAGCATGATTCGTCACTGCTCAGCTCCATGCTTATAGCCTGCTGATTGCGTGGTTCGTGTCTGCTCAGCTCTTTGAGTATTGCCTCCTGAGGTCCCTGTTCGGGCGCAACCTGCTGGGGACCAGCCCCAGCTGATCCAGGGTATTCGAAGGAGAGATGGCCTAGGCGACTATTTATATGCTCATCAGAGATATCAAGAATAATAGTATGAGGATAGCTCAGTAGGAAAATTCGGTGCAGAAAAGAGACTGAGTAGCTTGGTTTACGCGGGAGACCAATAAAACTTCAAGACAAGAAGTTTGCACCACTTACGTAGGCCGCAGGCGCCCTCTGGAAGAGCGGAAGGTGCCTCACCCTAGACACCTTCTCGAGTGGGTCTTAGCAGCCCAGGCATAATTCGGAAGCGTGGTGGGTTCCGCGCTTCAGATGGAGACTCGGCTGGAAGTTACAGGGAAGAATGACAAGGAACTTTATGAATTGGAGCTGTAAGTTAACTCTTTGACAGAGAGAGCGAGATGGTGGTGGGGGACAGCCCCCAGTGAAATCAGAGGTGAGAGCACAAAGCAATAAAGTAGGCAGACTCTGATTATTTTGGGGGGGAGATGCTCGAGAATACCCGGGTGGACTCCTGGGTCTCGGTCCCGCATTTGCATATGCCGAGCCACCTTCATCATGACCTTTGTCCAGAGTGGAATGCCTCACCGGCTCCGGGCACATGGTCAGTGCATGCTCAGTCACGATATCAGTGCATGATCAGCCACGTGATGACTGACCGCACAGTCACGTGATCACTGTATGATAAACACGTGATCAGTGAACGATCAGCCACGTGATCACAGCATGCGCCGTCAGTGGTCAGTTCCTGATCAGCCACGGGAACAGTGCGTGCACTGTCCCATGATCAGCGCCTGTCAGTCACTGATCACTGCCTGATAAACACGTGATCAGTGCATGATGAGCCAAGTGATAAGTGCCCAATCAGCCACGTCATCAGTGCATGCGCAGTCACCTGATCAGTGCAAGCTCAGTCACGTGGTCTGTACTTGATCAGCCGCGTGATTCGTGCCGGCAGAGTCACGTGATCAGGGCCTGCTGAGCTGCGTGATTCCTGTCGGCTCATCTGCTTGACAATTGGCAGCTGAACTTCGTGATTCCTGCCTGGTCACCTGCTTGATTATTGCCAGTTGAGCAGCATGATTCGTCACTGCTCAGCTCCATGCTTATAGCCTGCTGATTGCGTGGTTCGTGTCTGCTCAGCTCTTTGAGTATTGCCTCCTGAGGTCCCTGTTCGGGCGCAACCTGCCGGGGACCAGCCCCAGCTGATCCAGGGTATTCGAAGGAGAGATGGCCTAGGCGACTATTTATATGCTCATCAGAGATATCAAGAATAATAGTATGAGGATAGCTCAGTAGGAAAATTCGGTGGAGAAAAGAGACTGAGTAGCTTGGTTTACGCGGGAGACCAATAAAACTTCAAGACAAGAAGTTTGCACCATTTACGTAGGCCGCAGGCGCCCTCTGGAAGAGCGGAAGGTGCCTCACCCTAGACACCTTCTCGAGTGGGTCTTAGCAGCCCAGGCATAATTAGGAAGCGTGGTGGGTTCCGCGCTCCAGATGGAGACTCGGCTGGAAGTTACAGGGAAGAATGACAAGGAACTTTCTGAATTGGAGCTGTAAGTTAACTCTTTGACAGAGAGAGCGAGATGGTGGTGGGGGACAGCCCCCAGTGAAATCAGAGGTGAGAGCACAAAGCAATAAAGTAGGCAGACTCTGGTTATTTTGCGGGGGAGATGCTCGAGAATATCCGGGTGGACTCCTGAGGCGCTGTCCCGCATTTGCGGATTCCGAGCCTCCTTCCTCATGACCTTTGTCCAGAGTGGAATGCCTCATCGGCTCCGGGCACATGGTCAGTGCATGCTCAGTCACGATATCAGTGCATGATCAGCCACGTGATCACTGACTGCACAGTCACGTGATCAGCGCCTCTCAGTCACGTGATCACCGTATGATAAACACGAGAGCAGTGAACAATCAACCACGTGATCACTGCATGTGCAGTCAGGTGGTCAGTTCCTGATCAGACACGGGATCAGTGCGTGCACAGTCCCATGATCAGCGCCTGTCAGTCACTGATCACTGCCTGATAAACACGTGATCAGTGCATGATGAGCCACGTGATCAGTGTCCGATCAGCCACGTCATCAGTGCATGCGCAGTCACCTGATCAGTGCATGCTCAGTCACGTGATCTGTACTTGATCAGCCACGTGATCAGGGCCTGCTGAGCTGCGTGATTCCTGTCGGCTCATCTGCTTGACAATTGGCAGCTGAGCTGCGTGATTCCTGCCTGGTCACCTGCTTGATTATTGCCGGTTGAGCAGCATGATTCGTCACTGCTCAGCTCCATGCTTATAGCCTGCTGATTGCGTGGTTCGTGTCTGCTCTGCTCTTTGAGTATTGCCTCCTGAGGTCCCTGTTCGGGCGCCACCTGCCGGGGAACAGACCCAGGTGATCCAGGCTATGCCAGGCAGAGATGGCCTAGGCGACTATTTATATGCTCATCAGAGATATCAAGAATAATAGTATGAGGATAGCTCAGTAGGAAAATTCGGTGGAGAAAAGAGACTGAGTAACTTGGTTTATGCGGGAGACCAATAAAACTTCAAGACAAGAAGTTTGCACCACTTACGTAGGCCGCAGGCGCCCTCTCGAAGAGCGGAAGGTGCCTCACCCTAGACACCTTCTCGAGTGGGTCTTAGGAGCCCAGACATAATTAGGAAGCCTGGTGGGTTCCCCGCTCCAGATGGAGACTCGGCTGGACGTTACAGGGAAGAATAAGGAACTTTATGAATTGGAGCTGTAAGTTAACTCTTTGACAGAGAGAGCGAGATGGTGGTGGGGGACAGCTCCCAGTGAAATCAGAGGTGAGAGCACAAAGCAATAAAGTAGGCAGACTCTGGTTATTTTGTGAGGGGAGACGCTCGAGAATATCCGGGTGGACTCCTGAGGCTCGGTCCCGCATTTTCAGATGCCGAGCCTCCTTCCTCATGACCTTTGTCCAGAGTGGAATGCCTCACCGGCTCCGGGCACATGGTCAGTGCATGCTCAGTCACGATATCACTACATGATCACCCACGTGATCACTGACTGCACAGTCACGTGATCAGCGACTCTCAGTCACGGGATCACCGTATGATAAACACATGATCAGTGAACGATCAGCCACGTGATCACTGCATGGGCAGTCAGGTGGTCAGTTCCTGATCAGCCAAGGGATCAGTGCGTGCACAGTCCCATGATCAGCGCCTGTCAGTCACTGATCACTGCCTGATAAACACGTGATCAGTGCATGATGAGCCACGTGATCAGTGCCCGATCAGCCACGTCATCAGTGCATGCACAGTCACCTGATCAGTGCATGCTCAGTCACGTGATCTGTACTTGATCAGCCACGTGATCAGTGCCTGCAGAGTCACGTGATCAAGGCCTGCTTCGCTGCGTGATTCCTGTCGGCTCATCTGCTTGACAATTGCCAGCTGAGCTGCGTGATTCCTGCCTGGTCACCTGCTTGATTATTGCCAGTTGAGCAGCATGATTCGTCACTGCTCAGCTCCATGCTTATAGCCTGCTGATTGCGTGGTTCGTGTCTGCTCAGCTCTTTGAGTATTGCCTCCTGAGGTCCCTGTTCGGGCGCCACCTGCCGGGGACCAGCCCCAGCTGATCCAGGGTATTCGATGGAGAGATGGCCTAGGCGACTATTTATATGCTCATCAGAGATATCAAGAATAAGAGTATGAGGATAGCTCAGTAGGAAAATTCGGTGGAGAAAAGAGACTGAGTAGCTTGGTTTACGCGGGAGACCAATAAAACTTCAAGACAAGAAGTTTGCACCACTTCCGTAGGCCGCAGGCGCCCTCTCGACGAGCGGAAGGTGCCTCACCCTAGACACCTTCTCGAGTGGGTCTTAGCAGCCCAGGCATAATTAGGAAGCGTGGTGGGTTCCGCGCTCCAGATGGAGACTCGGCTGGAGGTTACAGGGAAGAATGACAAGGAACTTTATGAATTGGAGCTGTAAGTTAACTCTTTGACAGAGAGAGCGAGATGGTGGTGGGGGACAGCCCCCAGTGAAATCAGAGGTGAGAGCACAAAGCAATAAAGTAGGCAGACTCTGGTTATTTTGGGGGGGAGATGCTCGAGAATATCCGGGTGGACTCCTGAGGCGCTGTCCCGCATTTGCGGATGCCGAGCCTCCTTCCTCATGACATTTGTCCAGAGTGGAATGCCTCATCGGCTCCGGGCACATGGTCAGTGCATGCTCAGTCACGATATCAGTGCATGATCAGCCACGTGATCACTGACTGCACAGTCACGTGATCAGCGCCTCTCAGTCACGTGATCACCGTATGATAAACACGAGAGCAGTGAACGATCAACCACGTGATCACTGCATGTGCAGTCAGGTGGTCAGTTCCTGATCAGACACGGGATCAGTGCGTGCACAGTCCCATGATCAGCGCCTGTCAGTCACTGATCACTGCCTGATAAACACGTGATCAGTGCATGATGAGCCACGTGATCAGTGCCCGATCAGCCACGTCATCAGTGCATGCGCAGTCACCTGATCAGTGCATGCTCAGTCACGTGATCTGTACTTGATCAGCCGCGTGATCAGTGCCGGCAGATTCACGTGATCAGGGCCTGTTTGGCTGCGAGATTCCTGTCGGCTCATCTGCTTGACAATTGCCAGCTGAGCTGCGTGATTGCTGCCTGGTCACCTGCTTGATTATTGCCAGTTGAGCAGCATGATTCGTCACTGCTCAGCTCCATGCTTATAGCCTGCTGATTGCGTGGTTCGTGTCTGCTCAGCTCTTTGAGTATTGCCTCCTGAGGTCCCTGTTCGGGCGCAACCTGCTGGGGACCAGCCCCAGCTGATCCAGGGTATTCAAAGGAGAGATGGCCTAGGCGACTATTTATATGCTCATCAGAGATATCAAGAATAATAGTATGAGGATAGCTCAGTAGGAAAATTCGGTAGAGAAAAGAGACTGAGTAGCTTGGTTTACTCGGGAGACCAATAAAACTTCAAGACAAGAAGTTTGCACCACTTACGTAGGCCGCAGGCGCCCTCTGGAAGAGCGGAAGGTGCCTCACCCTAGACACCTTCTCGAGTGGGTCTTAGCAGCCCAGGCATAATTAGGAAGCGTGGTGGGTTCCGCGCTCCAGATGGAGACTCGGCTGGAGGTTACAGGGAAGAATGACAAGGAACTTTCTGAATTGGAGCTGTAAGTTAACTCTTTGACAGAGAGAGCGAGATGGTGGTGGGGGACAGCCCCCAGTGAAATCAGAGGTGAGAGCACCAAGCAATAAAGTAGGCAGACTCTGATTATTTTGGGGGGGAGATGCTCGAGAATACCCGGGTGGACTCCTGAGTCTCGGTCCCGCATTTGCATATGCCGAGCCACCTTCATCATGACTTTTGTCCAGAGTGGAATGCCTCACCGGCTCCGGGCACATGGTCAGTGCATGCTCAGTCACGATATCAGTGCTTGATCAGCCACGTGATGACTGACCGCACAGTCATGTGATCACCGTATGATAAACACGTGATCAGTGAACGATCAGCCACGTGATCACAGCATGCGCCGTCAGTGGTCAGTTCCTGATCAGCCACGGGAACAGTGCGTGCACTGTCCCATGATCAGCGCCTGTCAGTCACTGATCACTGCCTGATAAACACGTGATCAGTGCATGATGAGCCAAGTGATAAGTGCCCAATCAGCCACGTCATCAGTGCATGCGCAGTCACCTGATCAGTGCAAGCTCAGTCACGTGGTCTGTACTTGATCAGCCGCGTGATTCGTGCCGGCAGAGTCACGTGATCAGGGCCTGCTGAGCTGCGTGATTCCTGTCGGCTCATCTGCTTGACAATTGGCAGCTGAACTTCGTGATTCCTGCCTGGTCACCTGCTTGATTATTGCCAGTTGAGCAGCATGATTCGTCACTGCTCAGCTCCATGCTTATAGCCTGCTGATTGCGTGGTTCGTGTCTGCTCAGCTCTTTGAGTATTGCCTCCTGAGGTCCCTGTTCGGGCGCAACCTGCCGGGGACCAGCCCCAGCTGATCCAGGGTATTCGAAGGAGAGATGGCCTAGGCGACTATTTATATGCTCATCAGAGATATCAAGAATAATAGTATGAGGATAGCTCAGTAGGAAAATTCGGTGGAGAAAAGAGACTGAGTAGCTTGGTTTACGCGGGAGACCAATAAAACTTCAAGACAAGAAGTTTGCACCATTTACGTAGGCCGCAGGCGCCCTCTGGAAGAGCGGAAGGTGCCTCACCCTAGACACCTTCTCGAGTGGGTCTTAGCAGCCCAGGCATAATTAGGAAGCGTGGTGGGTTCCGCGCTCCAGATGGAGACTCGGCTGGAAGTTACAGGGAAGAATGACAAGGAACTTTATGAATTGGAGCTGTAAGTTAACTCTTTGACAGAGAGAGCGAGATGGTGGTGGGGGACAGCCCCCAGTGAAATCAGAGGTGAGAGCACAAAGCAATAAAGTAGGCAGACTCTGGTTATTTTGCGGGGGAGATGCTCGAGAATATCCGGGTGGACTCCTGAGGCGCTCTCCCGCATTTGCGGATGCCGAGCCTCCTTCCTCATGACCTTTGTCCAGAGTGGAATGCCTCATCGGCTCCGGGCACATGGTCAGTGCATGCTCAGTCACGATATCAGTGCATGATCAGCCACGTGATCACTGACTGCACAGTCACGTGATCAGCGCCTCTCAGTCACGTGATCACCATATGATAAACACGAGAGCAGTGAACAATCAACCACGTGATCACTGCATGTGCAGTCAGGTGGTCAGTTCCTGATCAGACACGGGATCAGTGCGTGCACAGTCCCATGATCTGCGCCTGTCAGTCACTGATCACTGCCTGATAAACAGGTGATCAGTGCATGATGAGCCACGTGATCAGTGTCCGATCAGCCACGTCATCAGTGCATGCGCAGTCACCTGATCAGTGCATGCTCAGTCACGTGATCTGTACTTGATCAGCCACGTGATCAGGGCCTGCTGAGCTGCGTGATTCCTGTCGGCTCATCTGCTTGACAATTGGCAGCTGAACTTCGTGATTGCTGCCTGGTCACCTGCTTGATTATTGCCAGTTGAGCAGCATGATTCGTCACTGCTCAGCTCCATGCTTATAGCCTGCTGATTGCGTGGTTCGTGTCTGCTCAGCTCTTTGAGTATTGCCTCCTGAGGTCCCTGTTCGGGCGCAACCTGCTGGGGACCAGCCCCAGCTGATCCAGGGTATTCGAAGGAGAGATGGCCTAGGCGACTATTTATATGCTCATCAGAGATATCAGGAATAATAATATGAGGATAGCTCAGTAGGAAAATTCGGTGGAGAAAAGAGACTGAGTAGCTTGGTTTACGCGGGAGACCAATAAATCTTCAAGACAAGAAGTTTGCACCATTTACGTAGGCCGCAGGCGCCCTCTCGAAGAGCGGAAGGTGCCTCACCCTAGACACCTTCTCGAGTGGGTCTTAGCAGCCCAGGCATAATTAGGAAGCGTGGTGGGTTCCGCGCTCCAGATGGAGACTCGGCTGGAGGTTACAGGGAAGAATGACAAGGAACTTTATGAATTGGAGCTGTAAGTTAACTCTTTGACAGAGAGAGCGAGATGGTGGTGGGGGACAGCCCCCAGTGAAATCAGAGGTGAGACCACAAAGCAATAAAGTAGGCAGACTCTGGTTATTTTGGGGGGGAGATGCTCAAGAATATCCGGGTGGACTCCTGAGGCTCGGTCCCGCATTTGCCTATGCCAAGCCTCCTTCCTCATGACCTTTGCACAGAATGGAATGCCTCACCGACTCCGGGCACATGTTCAGTGCATGCTCAGTCACGATATCAGTGCATGATCAGCCACGTGATCACTGACTGCACAGTCACGTGATCAGCGCCTCTCAGTCTCGTGAACACCGTATGATAAACATGAGAGCAGTGAACGATCAACCACGTGATCACTGCATGTGCAGTCAGGTGGTCAGTTCCTGATCAGCCAAGGGATCAGTGCGTGCACAGTCCCATGATCAGCGCCTGTCAGTCACTGATCACTGCCTGATAAACAGGTGATCAGTGCATGATGAGCCACGTGATCAGTGTCCGATCAGCCACGTCATCAGTGCATGCGCAGTCACCTGATCAGTGCATGCTCGGTCCCGTGATCTGTACTTGATCAGCCACGTGATCAGTGCCTGCAGAGTCACGTGATCAGGGCCTGCTGAGCTGGGTGAGTACTGTGGGCTCATCTGCTTGACAATTGCCAGCTGAGCTGCGTGATTCCTGCCTGGTCACCTGCTTGATTATTGCCGGTTGAGCAGCATGATTCGTCACTGCTCAGCTCCATGCTTATAGCCTGCTGATTGCGTGGTTCGTGTCTGCTCTGCTCTTTGAGTATTGCCTCCTGAGGTCCCTGTTCGGGGCGCCACCTGCCGGGGACCAGACCCAGCTGATCCAGGGTATTCGATGGAGAGATGGCCTAGGCGACTATTTATATGCTCATCAGAGATATCAAGAATAAGAGTATGAGGATAGCTCAGTAGGAAAATTCGGTAGAGAAAAGAGACTGAGTAGCTTGGTTTACGCGGGAGACCAATAAAACTTCAAGAAAAGAAGTTTGCACCACTTACGTAGGGCCGCAGGCGCCCTCTGGAAGAGCGGAAGGTTGCCTCACCCTAGACACCTTCTCGAGTGGGTCTTAGCAGCCCAGGCATAATTAGGAAGCGTGGTGGGTTCTGCGCTCCAGATGGAGACTCGGCTGGAAGTTACAGTGGAAGAATGACAAGGAACTTTCTGAATTGGAGCTGTAAGTTAACTCTTTGGACAGAGAGAGCGAGATGGTGGTGGGGGACAGCCCCCAGTGAAATCAGAGGTGAGAGCACCAAAGCAATAAAGTAGGCAGACTCTGATTATTTTGGGGGGGAGATGCTCGGAATACCCGGGTGGACTCCTGAGGCTCGTCCCGCCATTTGCATAATGCCGAGGCCACCTGTCATCATGACCTTTGTTCCCAGAGTGGAATGCCTCACCGGCCTCCGGGCACATGGTCAGTGCATGCTCAGTCACGATATCAGTGCATGATCCTGCCACGTGATACCTGACTGCACAGTCAGTGATCACCGTATGATAAAACCAACGTGATCAGTGGAACGATCAGCCACGTGATCACAGCATGCGCCGTCAGTGGTGCAGTTACCTGATTCCAGCCACCGGGAACAGTGCGTGCACCAGTCCCATGATCAAGGGCCTGTCAGTCACTGATCACTGCCTGATAAAACACGTGATCAGTGCATGATGAGCCAAGTGATAAGTGATCAATCAGCCATGTCAAATCAGTGCATGGCGCAGCCGGTCACCTGAATCCAGTGCCTCAGTTCACGTGATCGTTACTTGATCAGGCCACGGTGATCAGGGCCTGCTAGAGCTGCGTGATTCCTGTCCGGCTCATCTGCTTGACACATTGGCAGCTGAACTTCGTGCATTGCTGCCCTGTGTCACCTGCTTGATTATTGCCAGTTGAGCAGCATGATTCGTCACTGCTCAGCTCCATGCTTATAGCCTGCTGATTGCGTGGTTCGTGTCTGCTCAGCTCTTTGAGTATTGCCTCCTGAGGTCCCTGTTCGGGCGCAACCTGCTGGGGACCAGCCCCAGCTGATCCAGGGTATTCGAAGGAGAGATGGCCTAGGCGACTATTTATATGCTCATCAGAGATATCAGGAATAATAATATGAGGATAGCTCAGTAGGAAAATTCGGTGGAGAAAAGAGACTGAGTAGCTTGGTTTACGCGGGAGACCAATAAATCTTCAAGACAATAAGTTTGCACCATTTACGTAGGCCGCAGGCGCCCTCTCGAAGAGCGGAAGGTGCCTCACCCTAGACACTTCTCGAGTGGGTCTTAGCAGCCCAGGCATAATTAGGAAGCGTGGTGGGTTCCGCGCTCCAGATGGAGACTCGGCTGGAGGTTACAGGGAAGAATGACAAGGAACTTTATGAATTGGAGCTGTAAGTTAACTCTTTGACAGAGAGAGCGAGATGGTGGTGGGGGACAGCCCCCAGTGAAATCAGAGGTGAGAGCACAAAGCAAGAAAGTAGGCAGACTCTGGTTATTTTGGGGGGGAGATGCTCGAGAATATCCGGGTGGACTCCTGAGGCGCTGTCCCACATTTGCGGATGCCGAGCCTCCTTCCTCATGACCTTTGCACAGAATGGAATGCCTCACCGACTCCGGGCACATGTTCAGTGCATGCTCAGTCACGATATCAGTGCATGATCAGCCACGTGATCACTGACTGCACAGTCACGTGATCAGCGCCTCTCAGTCTCGTGAACACCGTATGATAAACATGAGAGCAGTGAACGATCAACCACGTGATCACTGCATGTGCAGTCAGGTGGTCAGTTCCTGATCAGCCAAGGGATCAGTGCGTGCACAGTCCATGATCAGCGCCTGTCAGTCACTGATCACTGCCTGATAAACAGGTGATCAGTGCATGATGAGCCACGTGATCAGTGTCCGATCAGCCACGTCATCAGTGCATGCGCAGTCACCTGATCAGTGCATGCTCGGTCCCGTGATCTGTACTTGATCAGCCACGTGATCAGTGCCTGCAGAGTCACGTGATCAGGGCCTGCTGAGCTGGGTGAGTACTGTGGGCTCATCTGCTTGACAATTGCCAGCTGAGCTGCGTGATTCCTGCCTGGTCACCTGCTTGATTATTGCCGGTTGAGCAGCATGATTCGTCACTGCTCAGCTCCATGCTTATAGCCTGCTGATTGCGTGGTTCGTGTCTGCTCTGCTCTTTGAGTATTGCCTCCTGAGGTCCCTGTTCGGGCGCCACCTGCCGGGGACCAGACCCAGCTGATCCAGGGTATTCGAAGGAGAGATGGCCTAGGCGACTATTTATATGCTCATCAGAGATATCAAGAATAATAGTATGAGGATAGCTCAGTAGGAAAATTCGGGAGAAAAGAGACTGAGTAGCTTGGTTTACGCGGGAGACCAATAAAACTTCAAGACAAGAAGTTTGCACCACTTACGTAGGCCGGGCGCCCTCTCGGAAGAGCGGAAGGTGCCTCACCCTAGACACCTTCTCGAGTGGGTCTTAGCAGCCCAGGCATAATTAGGAAGCCTGGTGGGTTCCCCTCCAGATGGAGACTCGGCTGGACGTTACAGGGAAGAATGACAAGGAACTTTATGAATTGGAGCTGTAAGTTAACTCTTTGACAGAGAGAGCGAGATGGTGGTGGGGGACAGCCCCCAGTGAAACCAGAGGTGAGAGCACAAAGCAATAAAGTAGGCAGACTCTGGTTATTTTGGGGGAGACGCTCGAGAATATCCGGGTGGACTCCTGAGGCTCGGTCCCGCATTTTCAGATGCCGAGCCTCCTTCCTCATGACCTTTGTCCAGAGTGGAATGCCTCACCGGCTCCGGG
>NW_020191717.1:0-16192 GCF_002263795.3 Bos taurus | reverse complement strand
CCACCTGCCCGCTCATCTTTGCCTTGATACTCGCCAGCAGAGCCGCACAACACCTGCGCCCGCTCATGCTGCCTGATACTCGCCAGCTGAGCCGCCGCACCTTGCCGGCCCTTGTTCATCTGCCTGATACTCGCCGCTGAGCGCGCGAACACCTGCCCACTCATCCTGCCTGATACTCGCCAGCTGAGCCTCGCGACCTGCCTGCTATCGCGACTGAGAATCCCACTATCCCGAATCGCTCCCACATCATCTGCCTGATAATCGCCAGCTAGCCGCACGATACCTTGCCCACTCAATCTGCCTGATACACGCAGCTGAGCCGCGCGACAACTGCCCCAGCTCAGTTCTGCCTGATACTCGCCAGCTGAGCCGACGGCGACACCTCCCGGCTCATCTGCCTGATACGGCGCAGCTGAGCCGCGCGACACCTGCCCGGCTCATCTGCCTGATACTCGCCAGCTGAGCGGGCCGACACCTGCCCGCTCATCTGCCTGATACTCGCCAGCTGAGCCCCGCGACACCGTGCCTGCTCATCTGCCTGATACTTCAAGCTGAGCCACGACCACCACCTTCTGCTCATCTTGCCTGGATACTCGCCAGGCTGAGCCGCGCGACACCTCCTGGCTCGATCTGCCGTGATAATCGCCAACTAGCCGCGCGGACACCTGCCCGCTCATCTGCCTGATACTCGCCAGCTGAGCCTCGCGACACCTGCCCGCTCATCTGACTGATAATCGCCAGGTAGTCCGCCCGATACCTCCCCACTCATCTGCCTGATACTCGCCAGCTGAGCCGCGCGACACCTGCCCACTCATCTGCCTGATACTCGCCAGCTGAGCCGCGCGACACCTGCCCGCTCATCTGCCTGATACTCGCCAGCAGAGCCGCACAACACCTGCCCGCTCATCTGCCTGATACTCGCCAGCTGAGCCGCGCGACACCTGCCCGTTCATCTGCCTGATACTCGCCAGCTGAGCCGCGCGACACCTGCCCACTCATCTGCCTGATACTCGCCAGCTGAGCCTCGCGACACCTGCCCGCTCATCTGACTGATAATCGCCAGCTAGTCCGCACGATACCTGCCCACTCATCTGCCTGATACACGCCAGCTGAGCCGCGCGACACCTGCCCGCTCATCTGCCTGATACTCGCCAGCTGAGCCGCGCGACACCTGCCCGCTCATCTGCCTGATACTCGCCAGCTGAGCCGCGCGACACCTGCCCGCTCATCTGCCTGATACTCGCCAGCTGAGCCGGGCGACACCTGCCCGCTCATCTGCCTGATACTCGCCAGCTGAGCCCCGCGACACCTGCCTGCTCATCTGCCTGATACTCTCAAGCTGAGCCACGCCACACCTTCCTGCTCATCTGCCTGATACTCGCCAGCTGAGCCGTGCGACACCTGCTTGCTCATCTGCCTGATAATCGCCAACTGAGCCGCGCGACACCTGCCCGCTCATCTGCCTGATACTCGCCAGCTGAGCCTCGCGACACCTGCCCGCTCATCTGACTGATAATCGCCAGCTAGTCCGCACGATACCTGCCCACTCATCTGCCTGATACACGCCAGCTGAGCCGCGCGACACCTGCCCACTCATCTGCCTGATACTCGCCAGCTGAGCCGCGCGACACCTGCCCGCTCATCTGCCTGATACTCGCCAGCAGAGCCGCACAACACCTGCCCGCTCATCTGCCTGATACTCGCCAGCTGAGCCGCGCGACACCTGCCCATTCATCTGCCTGATACTCGCCAGCTGAGCCGCGCGACACCTGCCCACTCATCTGCCTTATACTCGCCAGCTGAGCCTCGCGACACCTGCCCGCTCATCTGACTGATAATCCCCAGCTAGTCCGCACGATACCTGCCCACTCATCTGCCTGATACACGCCAGCTGAGCCGCGCGACACCTGCCCGCTCATCTGCCTGATACTCGCCAGCTGAGCCGCGCGACACCTGCCCGCTCATCTGCCTGATACTCGCCAGCTGAGCCGGGCGACACCTGCCCGCTCATCTGCCTGATACTCGCCAGCTGAGCCCCGCGACACCTGCCTGCTCATCTGCCTGATACTCTCAAGCTGAGCCACGCCACACCTGCCCACTCATCTGCCTGATACTCGCCAGTTGAGCCTCGCGACACCTGCCCGCTCATCTGACTGATAATCCCCAGCTAGTCCGCACGATACCTGCCCACTCATCTGCCTGATACACGCCAGCTGAGCCGCGCGACACCTGCCCGCTCATCTGCCTGATACTCGCCAGCTGAGCCGCGCGACACCTGCCCGCTCATCTGCCTGATACTCGCCAGCTGAGCCGGGCGACACCTGCCCGCTCATCTGCCTGATACTCGCCAGCTGAGCCCCGCGACACCTGCCTGCTCATCTGCCTGATACTCTCAAGCTGAGCCACGCCACACCTTCCTGCTCATCTGCCTGATACTCGCCAGCTGAGCCGTGCGACACCTGCCCCCTCATCTGCCTGATACTCGCCAGCTGAGCCGCGCGACACCTGCTTGCTCATCTTCCTGATACTCGCCAGCTGAGCCCGGCGACACCTGCCTGCTCATCTGCCTGATACTCGCCAGCTGAGCCGCGCGACACCTGCCTGCTCATCTGCCTGATACTCGCCAGCAGAGCCGCGCGACACCTGCCCTCTCATCTGCCTGATACGCGCCAACGGAGCCACGCGACCTCTGCCCGCTCATCTGCCTGATACTCGGCAACGGAGCCGCGCGACACCTGCCCGCCCATCTGCCTGCTACTTGCGAGCGGAGACGCGCGACACCTGCCTGCTCATCTGCCTGATACTCGCTAACGGAGCCGCGCGACACCTGCCTGCTCATCTGCCTGATACTAGCCAGCTGAGTCGCGCGACACCTGCCCGCTCATCAGCCTGATACTCGCCAGCTGAGCCCTACGACACCTGCCCGCTCATCAGCCTGATACTCGCCAGCTGAGCCCCACGACACCTGCCCGCTCATCAGCCTGATACTCGCGAGCTGAGCCCCGCGACACCTGCCCGCTGATCTGACTGATAATCGCCAGCTAGTCCGCGCGATACCTGCCCGCTCATCTGCCTGATACTCGCCAGCTGAGCCACGCGACACCTGCCCGCTCATCTGCCTGATACGCGCCAGCTGAGCCGCGCAACACCTGCCCGCTCATCTGCCTGATACTCGCCAGCTGAGCCGCGCAACACCTGCCCGCTCATCTGCCTGATACTCGCCAGCTGAGCCGCGCGACACCTGCCCGCTCATCTGCCTGATACTCGCCAGCTGAGCCGCGCGACACCTGCCCGTTCATCTGCCTGATACTCGCCAGCTGAGCCGGGCGAAACCTGCCCGCTCATCTGCCTGATACTCGCCAGCTGAGCCCCGCGACACCTGCCTGCTCATCTGCCTGATACTCGCAAGCTGAGCCACGCCACACCTTACTGCTCATCTGCCTGATACTCGCCAGCTGAGCCGGGCGACACCTGCCCCCTCATCTGCCTGATACTCGCCAGCTGAGCCGCGCGAAACCTGCTTGCTCATCTTCCTGATACTCGCCAGCTGAGCCCCGCGACACCTGCCTGCTCATCTGCCTGATACTCGCAAGCTGAGCCACGCCACACCTTACTGCTCATCTGCCTGATACTCGCCAGCTGAGCCGTGCGACACCTGCCCCCTCATCTGCCTGATACTCGCCAGCTGAGCCGCGCGACACCTGCTTGATCATCTTCCTGATACTCGCCAGCTGAGCCGCGCGACACCTGCCTGCTCATCTGCCTGATACTCGCCAGCTGAGCCGCGCGACACCTGCCTGCTCATCTGCCTGATACTCGCCAGCAGAGCCGCGCGACACCTGCCCGCTCATCTGCCTGATACTCGGCAACGGAGCCGCGCGACACCTGCCCTCTCATCTGCCTGATACTCGGCAACGGAGCCACGCGACACCTGCCCGCCCATCTTCCTGCTACTTGCGAGCGGAGCCGCGCGACTCCTGCCTGCTCATCTGCCTGATACTCGCCAACGGAGCCGCACGACACCTGCCTGCTCATCTTCCTGATACTCGCCAGCGGAGCCGCGGGACAACTAATGCTCATCTGCCTTATACTCGCCAGCTGAGCCCCGCGACACTTGCCCGCTCATCTGCCTAATCATCGCCAGCTGAGCCCCGCGACACCTGCCCGCTCATCAGCCTGATACTCGCCAGCTGAGCCCCGCGACACCTGCCCGCTGATCTGACTGATAATCGCCAGCTAGTCCGCGCGATACCTGCCCGCTCATCTGCCTGATACTCACCAGCTGAGCCACGCGACACCTGCCCGCTCATCTGCCTGATACGCGCCAGCTGAGCCGCGCAACACCTGCCCGCTCATCTGCCTGATACTCGCCAGCTGAGCCGCGCGACACCTGCCCGCTCATCTGCCTGATACTCGCCAGCTGAGCCGCGCAACACCTGCCCGCTCATCTGCCTGATACTCGCCAGCTGAGCCTCGCGACACCTGCCCGCTCATCTGACTGATAATCGCCAGCTAGTCCGCGCGATACCTGCCCACTCATCTGCCTGATACTCGCCAGCTGAGCCGCGCGACACCTGCCCGCTCATCTGCCTGATACTCGCCAGCTGAGCCCCGCGACACCTGCCCGCTCATCAGCCTGATACTCGCCAGCTGAGCCGCGCGACACCTGCCCGCTCATCTGCCTGATACTCGCCAGCTGAGCCGCGCGACAACTGCCGGCTCATCTGCCTGATACTCGCCAGCTGAGTCGCGCCACACCTGCCTGCTCATCTGCTTGATACTCGCCAACGGAGCCGCGCGACTCCTGCCCGCTCATCAGACTGATACTCGCCAGCGGAGCCGCGCGACACCTGCTTGCTCATCTTCCTGATACTCGCCAGCTGAGCCACGCGACACCTGCCTGCTCATCTGCCTGATACTCGCCAGCAGAGCCGCGCGACACCTGCCCGCTCATCTGCCTGATACGCGCCATCGGAGCCACGCGACCTCTGCCCTCTCATCTGCCTGATACTCGGCAACGGAGCCGCGCGACACCTGCCCGCTCATCTGCCTGATACTTGCCAGCGGAGCCGCGCGACCCCTGCCTGCTCATCTGCCTGATACTCGCCAGCGGAGCCGCGCGACACCTGCCTGATCATCTGCCTGATACTTGCCAGCGGAGCCGCGGGACAACTGCCTGCTCATCTGCCTGATACTCGCCAGCTGAGCCCCGCGACACCTGCCCGCTCATCTGCCTGATACTCGACAGCTGAGCCGCGCAACACCTGCCCGCTCATCTGCCTGATACTCGCCAGCTGAGCCTCGCGACACCTGCCCGCTCATCTGACTGATAATCGCCAGCTAGTCCGCGGGATACCTGCCCACTCATGTGCCTGATACTCGCCAGCTGAGCCACGCGACACCTGCCCGCTCATCTGCCTGATACTCGCCAGCTGAGCCGCGCGACACCTGCCTGCTCATCTGCCTGATACTCGCCAGCTGAGCCGGGCGACACCTGCCCGCTCATCTGCCTGATACTCGCCAGCTGAGCCTCGCGACACCTGCCCGCTCATCTGACTGATAATCGCCAACTAGTCTACGCGATACCTGCCCAATCATCTGCGTGATACTCGCCAGCTGAGCCGCGCGACACCTTCCCGCTCATCTGCCTGATACTCGCCAGCTGAGCCGCGCGACACCTGCCCGTTCATCTGCCTGATACTCGCCAGCTGAGCCGCGCGACACCTGCCCACTCATCTGCCTGATACTCGCCAGCTGAGCCTCGCGACACCTGCCCGCTCATCTGACTGATAATCGCCAGCTAGTCCGCACGATACCTGCCCACTCATCTGCCTGATACACGCCAGCTGAGCCGCGCGACACCTGCCTGCTCATCTGCCTGATACTCGCCAGCTGAGCCGCGCGACACCTGCCCGCTCATCTGCCTGATAATCACCAGCTGAGCCGCGCGACACCTGCCCACTCCTCTGCCTGATACTCGCCAGCTGAGCCGCGCGACACCTGCCCGCTCATCTGCCTGATACTCGCCAGCTGAGCCGCGCGACACCTGCCCGCTCATCTGCCTGATACTCGCCAGCTGAGCCGCGCGACACCTGCCCGCTCATCTGCCTGATATTCACCAGCTGAGCCGCGCGACACCTGCCCGCTCCTCTGCCTGATACTCGCCAGCTGAGCTGCGCGAAACCTGCCCGCTCATCAGCCTGATACTCGCCAGCTGAGCCCCACGACACCTGCCCGCTCATCAGCCTGATACTCGCCAGCTGAGCCCCACGAAACCTGCCCGCTCATCAGCCTGATACTCGCGAGCTGAGCCCCGCGACACCTGCCCGCTCATCTGCCTGATACTCGCCAGCTGAGCCCCGCGACACCTGCCTGCTCATCTGCCTGATACTCGCTAGCTGAGCCGCGCGACACCTGCTTGCTCATCTTCCTGATACTCGCCAGCTGAGCCCCGCGACACCTGCCTGCTCATCTGCCTGATACTCGCAAGCTGAGCCACGCCACACCTTACTGCTCATCTGCCTGATACTCGCCAGCTGAGCCGTGCGACACCTGCCCCCTCATCTGCCTGATACTCGCCAGCTGAGCCGCGCGACACCTGCTTGCTCATCTTCCTGATACTCGCCAGCTGAGCCGCGCGACACCTGCCTGCTCATCTGCCTGATACTCGCCAGCTGAGCCGTGCGACACCTGCCTGCTCATCTGCCTGATACTCGCCAGCAGAGCCGCGCGACACCTGCCCGCTCATCTGCCTGATACTCGGCAACGGAGCCGCGCGACACCTGCCCTCTCATCTGCCTGATACTCGGCAACGGAGCCGCGCGACACCTGCCCGCCCATCTGCCTGCTACTTGCGAGCGGAGCCGCGCGACACCTGCCTGCTCATCTGCCTGATACTCGCCAACGGAGCCGCGCGACACCTGCCTGCTCATCTGCCTGATAATCACCAGCGGAGCCGCGGGACAACTCCTGCTCATCTGCCTTATACTCGCCAGCTGAGCCCCGCGACACTTGCCCGCTCATCTGCCTAATCATCGCCAGCTGAGCCCCGCGACACCTGCCCGCTCATCAGCCTGATACTCGCCAGCTGAGCCGCGCGACACCTGCCCGCTCATCAGCCTGATACTCGCCAGCTGAGCCCCGCGACACCTGCCCGCTCATCAGCCTGATACTCGCCAGCTGAGCTGCGCGACACCTGCCCGCTCATCTGCCTGATACTCGCCTGCTGAGCCGCGCGACACCTGCCCGCTCATCTGCCTGATACTCGCCAGCTGAGCCCCGCGACACCTGCCCGCTCATCAGACTGATACTCGCCAGCTGAGCCGCGCGACACCTGCCCGCTCATCTGCCTGATACTCTCCAGCTGAGCCCCGCGACACCTGCCTGCTCATCTGCCTGATACTCGCCAGCAGAGCCGCGCGACACCTGCCCGCTCATCTGCCTGATACTCGGCAACGGAGCCGCGTGACACCTGCCCACTCATCTGCCTGATACTTGCCAGCGGAGCCGCGCGACCCCTGCCTGCTCATCTGCCTGATACTCGCCAGTGGAGCCGCGCGACACCTGCCTGATCATCTGCCTGACACTTGCCAGCGGAGCCGCGGGACAACTGCCTGCTCATCTGCCTGATACTCGCCAGCTGAGCCCCGCGACACCTGCCCGCTCATCTGCCTGATACTCGCCAGCTGAGCCGCGCAACACCTGCCCGCTCATCTGCCTGATACTCGACAGCTGAGCCTAGCGACACCTGCCTGCTAATCTGACTGATAATCTCCAGCTAGTCCACGCGATACCTGCCCACTCATCTGCCTGATACTCGCCAGCTGAGCCGCGCGACACCTGTCCGTTCATCTGCCTGATACTCACCAGCTGAGCCGCGCGACACCTGCCCGCTCTTCTGCCTGATACTCGCCAGCTGAGCCGCGCGACACCTGCCCGCTCATCTGCCTGATACTCGCCAGCTGAGCCTCGCGACACCTGCCCGCTCATCTGCCTGATACTCGCCAGCTGAGCCGCGCGACACCTGCCCGCTCATCTGCCTGATACTCGGCAACGGAGCCGCGTGACACCTGCCCACTCATCTGCCTGATACTTGCCAGCGGAGCCGCGCGACCCCTGCCTGCTCATCTGCCTGATACTCGCCAGTGGAGCCGCGCGACACCTGCCTGATCATCTGCCTGACACTTGCCAGCGGAGCCGCGGGACAACTGCCTGCTCATCTGCCTGATACTCGCCAGCTGAGCCCCGCGACACCTGCCCGCTCATCTGCCTGATACTCGCCAGCTGAGCCGCGCAACACCTGCCCGCTCATCTGCCTGATACTCGACAGCTGAGCCTAGCGACACCTGCCCGCTAATCTGACTGATAATCTCCAGCTAGTCCACGCGATACCTGCCCGCTCATCTGCCTGATACTCGCCAGCTGAGCCTCGCGACACCTGCCCGCTCATCTGACTGATAATCGCCAGCTAGTCCGCACGATACCTGCCCACTCATCTGCCTGATACACGCCAGCTGAGCCGCGCGACACCTGCCCACTCATCTGCCTGATACTCGCCAGCTGAGCCGCGCGACACCTGCCCGCTCATCTGCCTGATACTCGCCAGCAGAGCCGCACAACACCTGCCCGCTCATCTGCCTGATACTCGCCAGCTGAGCCGCGCGACACCTGCCCGTTCATCTGCCTGATACTCGACAGCTGAGCCTAGCGACACCTGCCCGCTAATCTGACTGATAATCTCCAGCTAGTCCACGCGATACCTGCCCACTCATCTGCCTGATACTCGCCAGCTGAGCCGCGCAACACCTGCCCGCTCATCTGCCTGATACTCGACAGCTGAGCCTAGCGACACCTGCCCGCTAATCTGACTGATAATCTCCAGCTAGTCCACGCGATACCTGCCCGCTCATCTGCCTGATACTCGCCAGCTGAGCCTCGCGACACCTGCCCGCTCATCTCACTGATAATCGCCAGCTAGTCCGCACGATACCTGCCCACTCATCTGCCTGATACACGCCAGCTGAGCCGCGCGACACCTGCCCACTCATCTGCCTGATACTCGCCAGCTGAGCCGCGCGACACCTGCCCGCTCATCTGCCTGATACTCGCCAGCAGAGCCGCACAACACCTGCCCGCTCATCTGCCTGATACTCGCCAGCTGAGCCGCGCGACACCTGCCCGTTCATCTGCCTGATACTCGCCAGCTGAGCCGCGCGACACCTGCCCACTCATCTGCCTGATAATCGCCAACTGAGCCGCGCGACACCTGCCCGCTCATCTGCCTGATACTCGCCAACTGAGCCGCGCGACACCTGCCCGCTCATCTGCCTGATACTCGCCAGCTGAGCCTCGCGACACCTGCCCGCTCATCTGACTGATAATCGCCAGCTAGTCCGCACGATACCTGCCCACTCATCTGCCTGATACACGCCAGCTGAGCCGCGCGACACCTGCCCACTCATCTGCCTGATACTCGCCAGCTGAGCCGCGCGACACCTGCCCGCTCATCTGCCTGATACTCGCCAGCAGAGCCGCGCGACACCTGCTTGCTCATCTGCCTGATACTCGCCAGCTGAGCCGCGCGACACCTGCCCGCTCATCTGCCTGATAATCGCCAACTGAGCCGCGCGACACCTGCCCGCTCATCTGCCTGATACTCGCCAGCTGAGCCTCGCGACACCTGCCCGCTCATCTGACTGATAATCGCCAGGTAGTCCGCGCGATACCTGCCCACTCATCTGCCTGATACTCGCCAGCTGAGCCGCGCGACACCTGCCCACTCATCTGCCTGATACTCGCCAGCTGAGCCGCGCGACACCTGCCCGCTCATCTGCCTGATACTCGCCAGCAGAGCCGCACAACACCTGCCCGCTCATCTGCCTGATACTCGCCAGCTGAGCCGCGCGACACCTGCCCGTTCATCTGCCTGATACTCGCCAGCTGAGCCGCGCGACACCTGCCCACTCATCTGCCTGATACTCGCCAGCTGAGCCTCGCGACACCTGCCCGCTCATCTGACTGATAATCGCCAGCTAGTCCGCACGATACCTGCCCACTCATCTGCCTGATACACGCCAGCTGAGCCGCGCGACACCTGCCCGCTCATCTGCCTGATACTCGCCAGCTGAGCCGCGCGACACCTGCCCGCTCATCTGCCTGATACTCGCCAGCTGAGCCGCGCGACACCTGCCCGCTCATCTGCCTGATACTCGCCAGCTGAGCCGGGCGACACCTGCCCGCTCATCTGCCTGATACTCGCCAGCTGAGCCCCGCGACACCTGCCTGCTCATCTGCCTGATACTCTCAAGCTGAGCCACGCCACACCTTCCTGCTCATCTGCCTGATACTCGCCAGCTGAGCCGTGCGACACCTGCTTGCTCATCTGCCTGATAATCGCCAACTGAGCCGCGCGACACCTGCCCGCTCATCTGCCTGATACTCGCCAGCTGAGCCTCGCGACACCTGCCCGCTCATCTGACTGATAATCGCCAGCTAGTCCGCACGATACCTGCCCACTCATCTGCCTGATACACGCCAGCTGAGCCGCGCGACACCTGCCCACTCATCTGCCTGATACTCGCCAGCTGAGCCGCGCGACACCTGCCCGCTCATCTGCCTGATACTCGCCAGCAGAGCCGCACAACACCTGCCCGCTCATCTGCCTGATACTCGCCAGCTGAGCCGCGCGACACCTGCCCATTCATCTGCCTGATACTCGCCAGCTGAGCCGCGCGACACCTGCCCACTCATCTGCCTGATACTCGCCAGCTGAGCCTCGCGACACCTGCCCGCTCATCTGACTGATAATCCCCAGCTAGTCCGCACGATACCTGCCCACTCATCTGCCTGATACACGCCAGCTGAGCCGCGCGACACCTGCCCGCTCATCTGCCTGATACTCGCCAGCTGAGCCGCGCGACACCTGCCCGCTCATCTGCCTGATACTCGCCAGCTGAGCCGGGCGACACCTGCCCGCTCATCTGCCTGATACTCGCCAGCTGAGCCCCGCGACACCTGCCTGCTCATCTGCCTGATACTCTCAAGCTGAGCCACGCCACACCTGCCCACTCATCTGCCTGATACTCGCCAGCTGAGCCTCGCGACACCTGCCCGCTCATCTGACTGATAATCCCCAGCTAGTCCGCACGATACCTGCCCACTCATCTGCCTGATACACGCCAGCTGAGCCGCGCGACACCTGCCCGCTCATCTGCCTGATACTCGCCAGCTGAGCCGCGCGACACCTGCCCGCTCATCTGCCTGATACTCGCCAGCTGAGCCGGGCGACACCTGCCCGCTCATCTGCCTGATACTCGCCAGCTGAGCCCCGCGACACCTGCCTGCTCATCTGCCTGATACTCTCAAGCTGAGCCACGCCACACCTTCCTGCTCATCTGCCTGATACTCGCCAGCTGAGCCGTGCGACACCTGCCCCCTCATCTGCCTGATACTCGCCAGCTGAGCCGCGCGACACCTGCTTGCTCATCTTCCTGATACTCGCCAGCTGAGCCCGGCGACACCTGCCTGCTCATCTGCCTGATACTCGCCAGCTGAGCCGCGCGACACCTGCCTGCTCATCTGCCTGATACTCGCCAGCAGAGCCGCGCGACACCTGCCCTCTCATCTGCCTGATACGCGCCAACGGAGCCACGCGACCTCTGCCCGCTCATCTGCCTGATACTCGGCAACGGAGCCGCGCGACACCTGCCCGCCCATCTGCCTGCTACTTGCGAGCGGAGACGCGCGACACCTGCCTGCTCATCTGCCTGATACTCGCTAACGGAGCCGCGCGACACCTGCCTGCTCATCTGCCTGATACTAGCCAGCTGAGTCGCGCGACACCTGCCCGCTCATCAGCCTGATACTCGCCAGCTGAGCCCTACGACACCTGCCCGCTCATCAGCCTGATACTCGCCAGCTGAGCCCCACGACACCTGCCCGCTCATCAGCCTGATACTCGCGAGCTGAGCCCCGCGACACCTGCCCGCTGATCTGACTGATAATCGCCAGCTAGTCCGCGCGATACCTGCCCGCTCATCTGCCTGATACTCGCCAGCTGAGCCACGCGACACCTGCCCGCTCATCTGCCTGATACGCGCCAGCTGAGCCGCGCAACACCTGCCCGCTCATCTGCCTGATACTCGCCAGCTGAGCCGCGCAACACCTGCCCGCTCATCTGCCTGATACTCGCCAGCTGAGCCGCGCGACACCTGCCCGCTCATCTGCCTGATACTCGCCAGCTGAGCCGCGCGACACCTGCCCGTTCATCTGCCTGATACTCGCCAGCTGAGCCGGGCGAAACCTGCCCGCTCATCTGCCTGATACTCGCCAGCTGAGCCCCGCGACACCTGCCTGCTCATCTGCCTGATACTCGCAAGCTGAGCCACGCCACACCTTACTGCTCATCTGCCTGATACTCGCCAGCTGAGCCGGGCGACACCTGCCCCCTCATCTGCCTGATACTCGCCAGCTGAGCCGCGCGAAACCTGCTTGCTCATCTTCCTGATACTCGCCAGCTGAGCCCCGCGACACCTGCCTGCTCATCTGCCTGATACTCGCAAGCTGAGCCACGCCACACCTTACTGCTCATCTGCCTGATACTCGCCAGCTGAGCCGTGCGACACCTGCCCCCTCATCTGCCTGATACTCGCCAGCTGAGCCGCGCGACACCTGCTTGATCATCTTCCTGATACTCG
The DNA here is from genome assembly GCF_002263795.3 of Bos taurus. Lineage (NCBI taxonomy): Eukaryota > Metazoa > Chordata > Mammalia > Artiodactyla > Bovidae > Bos > Bos taurus. The sequence continues at coordinate 3,497 of NW_020191717.1, read as the reverse complement.
CCAGCTGAGCCGCGCGACACCTGCCTGCTCATCTGCCTGATACTCGCCAGCTGAGCCGCGCGACACCTGCCTGCTCATCTGCCTGATACTCGCCAGCAGAGCCGCGCGACACCTGCCCGCTCATCTGCCTGATACTCGGCAACGGAGCCGCGCGACACCTGCCCTCTCATCTGCCTGATACTCGGCAACGGAGCCACGCGACACCTGCCCGCCCATCTTCCTGCTACTTGCGAGCGGAGCCGCGCGACTCCTGCCTGCTCATCTGCCTGATACTCGCCAACGGAGCCGCACGACACCTGCCTGCTCATCTTCCTGATACTCGCCAGCGGAGCCGCGGGACAACTAATGCTCATCTGCCTTATACTCGCCAGCTGAGCCCCGCGACACTTGCCCGCTCATCTGCCTAATCATCGCCAGCTGAGCCCCGCGACACCTGCCCGCTCATCAGCCTGATACTCGCCAGCTGAGCCCCGCGACACCTGCCCGCTGATCTGACTGATAATCGCCAGCTAGTCCGCGCGATACCTGCCCGCTCATCTGCCTGATACTCACCAGCTGAGCCACGCGACACCTGCCCGCTCATCTGCCTGATACGCGCCAGCTGAGCCGCGCAACACCTGCCCGCTCATCTGCCTGATACTCGCCAGCTGAGCCGCGCGACACCTGCCCGCTCATCTGCCTGATACTCGCCAGCTGAGCCGCGCAACACCTGCCCGCTCATCTGCCTGATACTCGCCAGCTGAGCCTCGCGACACCTGCCCGCTCATCTGACTGATAATCGCCAGCTAGTCCGCGCGATACCTGCCCACTCATCTGCCTGATACTCGCCAGCTGAGCCGCGCGACACCTGCCCGCTCATCTGCCTGATACTCGCCAGCTGAGCCCCGCGACACCTGCCCGCTCATCAGCCTGATACTCGCCAGCTGAGCCGCGCGACACCTGCCCGCTCATCTGCCTGATACTCGCCAGCTGAGCCGCGCGACAACTGCCGGCTCATCTGCCTGATACTCGCCAGCTGAGTCGCGCCACACCTGCCTGCTCATCTGCTTGATACTCGCCAACGGAGCCGCGCGACTCCTGCCCGCTCATCAGACTGATACTCGCCAGCGGAGCCGCGCGACACCTGCTTGCTCATCTTCCTGATACTCGCCAGCTGAGCCACGCGACACCTGCCTGCTCATCTGCCTGATACTCGCCAGCAGAGCCGCGCGACACCTGCCCGCTCATCTGCCTGATACGCGCCATCGGAGCCACGCGACCTCTGCCCTCTCATCTGCCTGATACTCGGCAACGGAGCCGCGCGACACCTGCCCGCTCATCTGCCTGATACTTGCCAGCGGAGCCGCGCGACCCCTGCCTGCTCATCTGCCTGATACTCGCCAGCGGAGCCGCGCGACACCTGCCTGATCATCTGCCTGATACTTGCCAGCGGAGCCGCGGGACAACTGCCTGCTCATCTGCCTGATACTCGCCAGCTGAGCCCCGCGACACCTGCCCGCTCATCTGCCTGATACTCGACAGCTGAGCCGCGCAACACCTGCCCGCTCATCTGCCTGATACTCGCCAGCTGAGCCTCGCGACACCTGCCCGCTCATCTGACTGATAATCGCCAGCTAGTCCGCGGGATACCTGCCCACTCATGTGCCTGATACTCGCCAGCTGAGCCACGCGACACCTGCCCGCTCATCTGCCTGATACTCGCCAGCTGAGCCGCGCGACACCTGCCTGCTCATCTGCCTGATACTCGCCAGCTGAGCCGGGCGACACCTGCCCGCTCATCTGCCTGATACTCGCCAGCTGAGCCTCGCGACACCTGCCCGCTCATCTGACTGATAATCGCCAACTAGTCTACGCGATACCTGCCCAATCATCTGCGTGATACTCGCCAGCTGAGCCGCGCGACACCTTCCCGCTCATCTGCCTGATACTCGCCAGCTGAGCCGCGCGACACCTGCCCGTTCATCTGCCTGATACTCGCCAGCTGAGCCGCGCGACACCTGCCCACTCATCTGCCTGATACTCGCCAGCTGAGCCTCGCGACACCTGCCCGCTCATCTGACTGATAATCGCCAGCTAGTCCGCACGATACCTGCCCACTCATCTGCCTGATACACGCCAGCTGAGCCGCGCGACACCTGCCTGCTCATCTGCCTGATACTCGCCAGCTGAGCCGCGCGACACCTGCCCGCTCATCTGCCTGATAATCACCAGCTGAGCCGCGCGACACCTGCCCACTCCTCTGCCTGATACTCGCCAGCTGAGCCGCGCGACACCTGCCGCTCATCTGCCTGATACTCGCCAGCTGAGCCCGCGCGACACCTGCCCGCCTCATCTGCCTGATACTCGCCAGCTGAGCCGCGCGACACCTGCCCGCTCATCTGCCTGATATTCACCAGCTGAGCCGCGCGACACCTGCCCGCTCCTCTGCCTGATACTCGCCAGCTGAGCTGCGCGAAACCTGCCCGCTCATCAGCCTGATACTCGCCAGCTGAGCCCACGACACTGCCCGCCATCTGCATGATACTCGCCAGCTGAGCCCGGCGACACCTGCCCGCTCATCCTGCCTGATACTCGCCAGCTGAGCCCGGCGACACCTGCCGCTCATCTGCTGATACTCGCAAGCTGAGCCACGGCGCACACCTGCCGCTCATCTGCCTGATACTCGCCAGCTGAGCCGTGCGACACCCTGCCCCCTCATTCTGCCTGATATCTCGCCAGCTGAGCCGCGCGACACTGCTGCTCATCTTCCTGATACTCGCCAGCTGAGCCCGGCGACACCTGCCTGCCTCATCTGCCTGATACTTCGCCAGCTGAGCCGCGCGACACCTGCCTGCTCATCTGCCTGATATCGCCAGCTGAGCCGCGCGAACACCTGCCCTCTCATCTGCCTGATCGGCCAACGCTAGGGCTGGGAAGCCGCGCGACCCTGCCGCTCATCTTCCTGAATACTCGGCCAACCGGAGCCTCCAGCCGCGACATGGGCCCGATGGTCTCCAGGAGGCAATGAGCCGGAGCAGGTCGCCCCGGGCCAGCTGGCGGTTATAGGCAGGATGAACGGCAGGTGTCGGCGCGGCCCCATTCAGTGGGAAGTTAAGCAGATGAGCCGGCTGCCGGCAGTGACTTTTTGCCGCGGCGACCAGGACCGCGCCGACGTCCTCCTGCGTCATCCCTGCCTGAATACTCTTCGCTAACGGGGAGCCTCCGCCGCGAGCACCTGGCTCTGCTCATGACTGCCTGAATCTAGCTCAGTGAGTCGCGCGGAGTGCAGGTCATCAGCCCGGTTGGCTGGGGAAGTATCCCACGCGGCCAGAGAGCGGGCGCAGGTGTGCCGACACTTGTCACCTGGGCGATTCAGGCAGAAATGAATAGCGAGGCGGTGCCCGTCCGGTGCGGCTTCACGCTGCACGGGCGCGTATGGGCCGATGAGGCGGGCAAGGTTTGTCGCGGGGCTTCAGCATGTGGCGAAAGTAATCAGCAGAGATGAGTCGGGAGGTATC
>NW_020191716.1:0-11515 GCF_002263795.3 Bos taurus | reverse complement strand
TCACGTGGCTGATCATACACTGATCACGTTGCAGTCATGCACTCATCACGTGGCTGATCATACAATTGATCACGTGGCTGATCATGCACTTATCACATGTATGATCGTACACTGATCACGTGGCTGATCATGCACAAATCCCATTGCCTATCATGCTCTGATTCAGGTTGCTTAATGTACTGATCAGTGGCTGATCATACAGTGATCACGTGACTGACCATGACTGATTACGTGGCTATCATGCACTGACCACGTGGTGATCATGCATTGTTAACCTGGCTAATAATACACTGATTCGTGACTGATCATGCATTCTTCACCCTGTCATGCACTGATCACGTGGCTGATCCTGCACTGATCACGAGGCTGATCATACACTGATCACTGACGTGCATGCAATGATCACTTGGCTGATCAATGATCGTCGTGTGCACTGATAACCTGGCTTCATCCACTTATCACGTGACTGATCATGCACTCTTCACGTGCATGATCATGCACTGATTACGTGTCTTAGCATGCACTAACCGTGTTGCTGATCATGCAATGGACATTGTGGCTATCATGCACTGTTTACCTGGCTGATCATGCACTGATCACACGGCTGTAATACACTGACCACTTGACTGTGCATGCACTGTCCTGTGGATGATTATACACTGATCACGTGACTGATCATGCACTGATCATGTGTCTGATCATGCAATGATAAAGTGCTTGATCATGCACTGATCACGTGGCTGAACATACGGTGATTACATGACTGATCATGCACTAATCACGTGTGTGGATCATGCACTGATCACGTGACTGATCATGCACTGATCACGTGGCTGATCATGCACTGATCACGAAGCTGATCATACTCTGGTCACGTGAGTGTACATGCACTGATCACGTGGCTGATCATGCACTGATCACGTGGCTGATCATGCACTGATCACGTGAGTGGTCATGAACTGATCACGTGGCTTATCATACACTGCTCACGTGGCTGATCATGCACTAATCACGTTGTGGATGATGCACTGATCCCGTAGCTGATCATACACTGATCACGTGGGTGATCATGAACTGATCACGTGGCTGATAATACACTGATCACATGATTGATCATGCACTAATCACGTTGTGGATCATGCACTGATCACGTGGCTGATCATACTCTGAACACGAAGCTGAAAATACAGTGATCACCGTGACTGCATGCACTGATCACATGGCTATCATGCACTGATCACGTGTCTATCATGCACTGCTCACGTGACTGCGAATTAACTGAACACATACATGTTCATGCACTGTTTACGTGGCTATCATGCACTGATCACGTGGCTGATCATACATTGGTCAATGACTGATCATGCACTGATCACGTTGCGTATCATGCACTGATCACATGACGGCGCTTGAACTGATCACGTGGATATTATACACTGATCAAGTGACAAATTCATGCACTAATCACGTGACTGATCATGCACTGATCACGTGGCTATCATGCACTGATCACGTGACTGATCATGCACTAGACACGTCGCTATCATGCACTGATCACGAGGCTGTTCATACAGTGATCACGTGACTGATCATGCACTGATCACGTGCCTGATCATGCACTGATCACGAAGCTGATCATACTCCAATCACGTGAGTGTGCATGCACTGATCACGTGGCTGATCATGCACTAATCACGTTGTGGATGATGCACTGATCACGTGGCTGATCATACACTGATCACATGACTGATCATGAACTAATCACGTTGTGGATCATGCACTGATCACGTGGCTGTTCTTGCACTTATCATCTGGCTGATCATACAGTGATTACATGACTGATCATGCAGTAATCACGTTGTGGATCATGCACTGATCACATGAATGTGCATGCATTGATTATGTGGCTGATCATGCTCTGATCACGAAGCTGATCACACTCCAATCACGTGAGTGTGCATGCATTGATCACGTGGCTGATCATGCACTGATCACGAAGCTGATCATACATTTAACACATGACTGTGCATGCACTGATCACATGGCTGATCATGCACTGATCATGTGGCTGATCATGCACTGATCACGTGGCTGATCATCCACTCTTCACATGACTGCGCATGCACTGATCACGTGACTGATCATGCTCTGATCAGGTGGCTGTCATGCACTCATCACGTGTCTATCATGCACTGAACACGTGGCTGATCATACACTGATCACGTGTCTTCGCATGCACTAATCACATGACTGCACATGCACTGAGCACGTAATTATAGGCAATGATCAGGTGGCTACCATGCACTGATCAAGTGTCTGATCATGCAATGCTCATGTGAGTCAGGCTACACTAATGACGTAGCTATCATGCATTGATCACGTGTCTATCATGCTCTGAACACGTGGCTGATCATAAACTGATCACGTGACTGCGCATGCACTGATCATGTGGCTGATCATAGAGTGATCACGTGGCTGATCATGCACTGATTAGGTGGCTGATCATGCATTGATCACGTGACTGCACATGCACTGTTCACGTAATTGTAGGCAATGATCACGTGGCTATCATGCACTGATCACGTGTCTATCATGCACTGAGCACGTGGCTGATCATAAACTGATCACGTGACTGCGCATGCACTGATCATGTGGCTGATCATACACTGATCACGTCGCTGATCAGGAACTGATCACGTGACTTAGCATGCAGTGATCTCGTGTCTGAATGGTGCTGATCATGTGACTAATCAAGAACTGATCACGTGGCTATCATGCACTGATCACGTGACTGCGCATGCAATGATCATATGGCTGATCATACACTGATCACGTGACTGCACATGCACTGATCACGTGGCTGATCATACAGAGATCCAGTGGCTGATCATGCACCGATCACGTCGCTGATCATGCACTGATCACGTGACTGCACATGCACTGTTCACGTAATTGTAGGCAATGATCACGTAGCTATCATGCACTGATCACGTGTCTATCATGCACTGAACTCGTGGCTGATCATACACTGATCACGTGTCTGCCCATGCACGAATCACGTGACTGCACATTCACTGACCACGTAATTGAAGGCAATGATAACGTGGATGTCATGCACTGATCACGGGGCTGATCATGCACTCCTCATGTGACTGAGCATGCACTGATCACGTAGATATCATGCATTGATCACTTGGCTATCATGCACTCAACACGTGGATGATCATACACTGATCACGTGATTGCACATGCACTGATCACGTGGCTGATCATACAGTGATCATGTGGCTGATCATGCACTGATTACGTGGCTGATCATGCACAGATCACGTAGCTATCATGCACTGAACACATGGCTATCATGCACTGATCACGTGACTGATCATGCACTGATCACGTCGCTGATCATGCACTGATCACGTGGCTGATCATCCACTAATCACGTGCCTGATCATGCACTGATCACGTGGCTGATTATGCATTGATCACGAAGCTGATCATACACTGATCACGTGACAATGCATGCACTAATCACATGGCTTATGATCCACTGCTCACTTGGTGATCGTGCACTGATCACGTGGCTGATCATACCCTGATCACGTGGCTGATCATGCACTTATCACGAAGCTGATCTTACACGGATCACGTTACTGTGCATGCACTGATCACGTGGCTGATCATGCACTGATCACGTGGATGATCATACAATGATCACATGACTGATCATGCACTGATCACGAGCCTGACCATGCACTGATCACGTGGCTGAACATGCACTGATCAGGAAGCTGATCATACACTGATCACATGACTCTGCATGCAATGATCACGTGGCTCATATTGCACTGATCACTTGGCTGATCATACACTGATCACGTGGCTGATCATGCAGTAATCACGGTGCGGATTATGCACTAATCACGTGGTTGATCATACATGATCACGTGTTCTATCATGCACTGATCACATGACTGTGCATTAACTGAACACGTTCGTGTTCATGCACTGTTTACATGGCTATCATGCACTGATCACGTGGCTGATCATGCATTGATCATGTAACTGATTATGCACTGTTGGCGTAGCTGTCATGCACTGATCACATGACTGCACATGCTATGATCACCGTGACTGATCATGCACTGATCACGTGCCTGATCATGCACTGATCACGTGGCTGATCATCACTGATGACGAGCTGATCATACACTTACACATGACTGTGAGCACTATCACATGGCTGATCATCATGATCATGTGGCTGAAGCATGCACTGATCACTTAGCTATCTGCATTGATCACTTGGCTATCAGGCCTGACACGTGGCTGATCATACACTGATCACGTGACTGCACATGCACTGATCACGTGGCTGATCATACAGAGATCCAGTGGCTGATCATGCACTGATCACGTCGCTGATCATGCACTGATCACGTCTTGATCATGAACTGATCACGTGACTTAGCATGCAGTGATCTCGTGGCTGAATGGTGCGCCTAAACTGAATCACGTGGCTTGATCATACACTGATCACGTGAACGTGGATCATGCACTGATCACATAATATGGATCCTGCAGCTGATCACATGGCTTCATAAAACGCACACTGAGCCGGTGGCTGATCAACGACTACCGTATGCAACGTGACTGATCATGTACAGATCACGTGAATAATTATGAAAGTGATCACGTGGCTATCCTGGCACTGATATAACCGTGGATATCATGCACTGATCATGGGGCTGATCACACACGTATCACGTGACTGATCATGCACTGATCACGTGGCTTATCATGCACTGATCATGTGGCTGAATCATGCAAATGATCACGTAGCTACCAATGCCACTGTCACGTGAACTGATCATCGCACTGATGCAGGTAAATTGATCATGCACTGATCACGAGTGACTGAAGCACAGATCACGTGACTGATCATGCACAGATCACGTGACTGATCATGCACTGATCACGTGGCTATCATGCACTGCTCACGTGGCTGATCATGCAATGATCACGCAGCTACCATGTACTGGTCACATGACTGATCATGCACTGATCACATAATTGATCATGCACTGTTCACCTGGCTTATCATGCATTGATCATGTGACTGATCATGTGCTGATCATGTTTGGTGTCACACACTGATCATGTGCCTCTGGAGGCAATGAACATAGAGCTGAGTAGGCAGGAATCAGTCAGCAGGCTATAATCATGGAACTCACCTCTGAGAAATCATGCTGCTCAGCTGGCAATAATCAAGTAGATGAGCAGGCAGGAATTACGCAGCACAGGTGGCAATTGTCAAGGAGATGACAGGCAGGAATCGTGCAGCTCAGCTGGAAATTGTCAAGCAGATGAGCAGACAGTAATCACGCAGCTCAGCAGGCCCTGATCACGTGACTGAGCATGCACTGTTCACGTGGATGATCACACACCTATCACGTGACTGATCATGCACTGATCATGTGACTGATCATGCACTGATGACGTGGCTATAATGCACTGATCACTTGGCTGGACATACACTGATCACGTGCCTGGTCATGCACTGATCACGTGGCTGATCATGCACTGATCACGTGACTGATCATGCAATGATCTCGTGTCTGATCATGCACTGATCACGTGGCTATCATGCATTGCTCACGTGGCCTGTCATGCAGTGATCACGTGGCTATCATGCACTACTCACTTGGCTGATCATGCAATGATCATGTAGCTACCATGTACAGGTCACGTGAATGATCATACACCCATCAGGTGACTGATCATGCACTGATCACGTGGCTATCATGCACTGATCACGAGACTGATCATGCACTGATCACGTCTATATCATGCACTGATCACATGACTGCCCATGCACTGATCACGTGGATGATCATACACTAATCATGTGACAGATCATGCACTGATCACGTGGCTGATCATGCACTGATACCGTGACTGAGCATGGACTGATCACATGACTATCATGTAGTGATCACGTGACTTAATGGCGCTGATCATGTGACTGATCATGCGCTGATCATGTTTGCTATCATACACTGATCATGTGCCTCTGGAGGCAATAAACAAAGAGCTGAGTAGGCACGAATCAAACAGTCAGCAGGCAATAATCATGGAACTCAGCTGTGAGGAATCATGCTGCTCAGCTGGCAATAATCAAGCAGCTGAGCAGGCAGGAATTACACAGCACAGCTGGCAATTGTCAAGCAGATGACAGGCAGGAATCGTGCAGCTCAGCTGGCAATTGTCAAGCAGATGAGCAGGACGGCACAGCTGAATCACCCGCAGCTCAGCAGGCCCGGATCACGTGACTGAGCATGCACTGTTCACGTGGCTGATCATACACTGATCACGTGATTGATCATGCACTGATCACATGGATATCATGCACTGATCACGTGGCTGATCATACACTGTTCACGTGTCTGACCATGCACTGATCACGTGGCTGATCATACACTGCTCACGTAACTGATCATGCACTGATCACGTGGCTATCATGCACTGAATACGTGGCTGAACATGCACTGTTCACGTGGCTGATCACACACCTGTCACGTGACATAACATGCACTGATCACGTGGCACTCATGCACTGATCACGTGGCTGATCATACTCTGCTCACGTAACTCATCATGCACACATCACGTTTCTATCATGCACTGCTCACGTGGCTCGTCATGGAATGATCACGTAGCTACCATATACTGGTCACGTGACTGATCATGCACAGATCACGTAAATGATCATGCACTGTTCACGTGACTGATCATGTACTGATCACGTGACTGATCATGCACCGATCACGTGGCTGATCATGCACTGATCACGTAATTGATCATGCACTTATCATTTGGCTGATCATGCACTGATCACGTGGCTGATCATACACTGATCACGTGACTGATCATGCACTGATCACGTGACTGATCATGCACTGATCACATAATTGATCCTGCACTGATCACATGGCTCATCACGCACTGATCCGGTGGCTGATCACACACGTATCACGTGACTGATCATGTACAGATCACGTGAATAATCATGAAGTGATCACGTGGCTATCCTGCACTGATCACGTGGATATCATGCACTGATCATGTGGCTGATCACACACGTATCACGTGACTGATCATGCACTGATCACGTGGCTATCATGCACTGATCACGTGGCTATCATGCACTGATCACGTGGCTGATCATGCAATGATCACGTAGCTACCATGCACTGGTCACGTGACTGATCATGCACTGATCAGGTAATTGATCATGCACTGATCACGTGACTGATCATGCACAGATCACGTGACTGATCATGCACAGATCACGTGACTGATCATGCACTGATCACGTGACTGATCATGCACTGATCACGTGGCTATCATGCACTGCTCACGTGGCTGATCATGCAATGATCACACAGCTACCATGTACTGGTCACATGACTGATCATGCACTGATCACATAATTGATCATGCACTGTTCACCTGGCTTATCATGCATTGATCATGTGACTGATCATGTGCTGAACATGTTTGGTGTCACACACTGATCATGTGCCTCTGGAGGCAATGAACATAGAGCTGAGTAGGCAGGAATCAGTCAGCAGGCTATAATCATGGAACTCACCTCTGAGAAATCATGCTGCTCAGCTGGCAATAATCAAGTAGATGAGCAGGCAGGAATTACGCAGCACAGGTGGCAATTGTCAAGGAGATGACAGGCAGGAATCGTGCAGCTCAGCTGGAAATTGTCAAGCAGAGGAGCAGACAGTAATCACGCAGCTCAGCAGGCCCTGATCACGTGACTGAGCATGCACTGTTCACGTGGATGATCACACACCTATCACGTGACTGATCATGCACAGATCACGTAAATGATCACGCACTGTTCACGTGACTGATCATGTACTGATCACGTGACTGATCATGCACCGATCACGTGGCTGATCATGCACTGATCACGTAATTGATCATGCACTTATCATTTGGCTGATCATGCACTGATCACGTGGCTGATCATACACTGATCACGTGACTGATCATGCACTGATCACGTGACTGATCATGCACTGATCACATAATTGATCCTGCACTGATCACATGGCTCATCACGCACTGATCCGGTGGCTGATCACACACGTATCACGTGACTGATCATGTACAGATCACGTGAATAATCATGAAGTGATCACGTGGCTATCCTGCACTGATCACGTGGATATCATGCACTGATCATGTGGCTGATCACACACGTATCACGTGACTGATCATGCACTGATCACGTGGCTATCATGCACTGATCACGTGGGCTATCATGCACTGATCACGTGGCTGATCATGCAATGATCACGTAGCTACCATGCCACTGGTCACGTGACTGATCATGCACTGATCAGGTAATTGATCATTGCACTATCACGTGAACTGATCATGCACAGATAACGTGGCTATATGCACGATGAACGTGGCTATCATGCACTGATCAAACGTGGCTGATCACTGGCTACAGCACTGATCACGTGACTGACATCATGATCACGTGATGATCATGCACTATCACAAATTGATCCTGCATGATCACATGCTCATGCACTGATCCGGTGGCTGATCACACACGTATCACGTGATATCATGTCAATCACGATAATCATGAATGATCACGTGGCTATCCTGCACTGATCACGTGGATATCATGCACTGATCATGTGGCTGATCACACACGTATCACGTGACTGATCATGCACTGATCACGTGGCTATCATGCACTGATCACGTGGCTATCATGCACTGATTCACGTGGCTGATCATGCCAATGATCACGTAGCTACCATGCACTGGTCACGTGACTGATCATGCACTGATCAGGTAATTGATCATGCACTGATCACGTGACTGATCATGCACAGATCACGTGACTGATCATGCACAGATCACGTGACTGATCATGCACTGATCACGTGGCTATCATGCACTGCTCACGTGGCTGATCATGCAATGATCACGCAGCTACCATGTACTGGTCACATGACTGATCATGCACTGATCACATAATTGATCATGCACTGTTCACCTGGCTTATCATGCATTGATCATGTGACTGATCATGTGCTGATCATGTTTGGTGTCACACACTGATCATGTGCCTCTGGAGGCAATGAACATAGAGCTGAGTAGGCAGGAATCAGTCAGCAGGCTATAATCATGGAACTCACCTCTGAGAAATCATGCTGCTCAGCTGGCAATAATCAAGTAGATGAGCAGGCAGGAATTACGCAGCACAGGTGGCAATTGTCAAGGAGATGACAGGCAGGAATCGTGCAGCTCAGCTGGAAATTGTCAAGCAGATGAGCAGACAGTAATCACGCAGCTCAGCAGGCCCTGATCACGTGACTGAGCATGCACTGTTCACGTGGATGATCACACACCTATCACGTGACTGATCATGCACTGATCATGTGACTGATCATGCACTGATGACGTGGCTATAATGCACTGATCACTTGGCTGGACATACACTGATCACGTGCCTGGTCATGCACTGATCACGTGGCTGATCATGCACTGATCACGTGACTGATCATGCAATGATCTCGTGTCTGATCATGCACTGATCACGTGGCTATCATGCATTGCTCACGTGGCCTGTCATGCAGTGATCACGTGGCTATCATGCACTACTCACTTGGCTGATCATGCAATGATCATGTAGCTACCATGTACAGGTCACGTGAATGATCATACACCCATCAGGTGACTGATCATGCACTGATCACGTGGCTATCATGCACTGATCACGAGACTGATCATGCACTGATCACGTCTATATCATGCACTGATCACATGACTGCCCATGCACTGATCACGTGGATGATCATACACTAATCATGTGACAGATCATGCACTGATCACGTGGCTGATCATGCACTGATACCGTGACTGAGCATGGACTGATCACATGACTATCATGTAGTGATCACGTGACTTAATGGCGCTGATCATGTGACTGATCATGCGCTGATCATGTTTGCTATCATACACTGATCATGTGCCTCTGGAGGCAATAAACAAAGAGCTGAGTAGGCACGAATCAAACAGTCAGCAGGCAATAATCATGGAACTCAGCTGTGAGGAATCATGCTGCTCAGCTGGCAATAATCAAGCAGCTGAGCAGGCAGGAATTACACAGCACAGCTGGCAATTGTCAAGCAGATGACAGGCAGGAATCGTGCAGCTCAGCTGGCAATTGTCAAGCAGATGAGCAGACACTAATCACGCAGCTCAGCAGGCCCGGATCACGTGACTGAGCATGCACTGTTCACGTGGCTGATCATACACTGATCACGTGATTGATCATGCACTGATCACATGGATATCATGCACTGATCACGTGGCTGATCATACACTGTTCACGTGTCTGACCATGCACTGATCACGTGGCTGATCATACACTGCTCACGTAACTGATCATGCACTGATCACGTGGCTATCATGCACTGAATACGTGGCTGAACATGCACTGTTCACGTGGCTGATCACACACCTGTCACGTGACATAACATGCACTGATCACGTGGCACTCATGCACTGATCACGTGGCTGATCATACTCTGCTCACGTAACTCATCATGCACACATCACGTTTCTATCATGCACTGCTCACGTGGCTCGTCATGGAATGATCACGTAGCTACCATATACTGGTCACGTGACTGATCATGCACAGATCACGTAAATGATCATGCACTGTTCACGTGACTGATCATGTACTGATCACGTGACTGATCATGCACTGATCAACTGTGGCTGATCCTTGCACTGATCTACGATGACTGATACATGCCCTGATTACGTGACACGTGTGTATCATGCACTGATCACATGAGTGTGCATTAACTGAACACGTACGTGTTCATGCACTGTTTACATGGCTATCATGCACTGATCACGTGGCTGATCATGCATTGATCACGTAACTGATTATGCACTGTTGGCGTAGCTGTCATGCACTGATCACATGACTGCGCATGCTATGATCACGTGACTGATCATGCACTGATCACGTGCCTGATCATGAACTGATCACGTGGCTGATCATGCACTGATCACGTGGCTTATCATGCACTGATCACGAAGCTGATCATACACTTAACACATGACTGTGCATGCACTGATCACATGGCTGATCATGCAGTGATCATGTGGCTGAGCATGCACTGATCACTTAGCTATCATGCATTGATCACTTGGCTATCATGCCCTGAACACGTGGCTGATCATACACTGATCACGTGACTGCACATGCACTGATCACGTCATTGATCATGAACTGATCACGTGACTTAGCATGCAGTGATCTCGTGTCTGAATGGTGCTGATCATGTGACTAATCAAGAACTGATCACGTGGCTATCATGCACTGATCACGTGACTGCGCATGCACTGATCACGTGGCTGATCATACACTGATCACGTGACTGCACATGCACTG
>NW_020191715.1:0-34216 GCF_002263795.3 Bos taurus | reverse complement strand
GATCCCAACATGAGCCGTGCATGATAGCCACGAGATCAGTGCATGATCACCACGTGAACAGCTGCATGATAAGTCAACTGATCACGTTGCATGTCAAATTACTGATAGTTGCATGATCACTCACGTGGACCAGCAACTATCATGGTTAGCTATTTTATCATTGCATGAACAGCCCCGTGAGCAGTCATGATAGCCACGTGCATCAGTGCATGATCTTGTCACATGATCATGTGTATGATCTCCGGGGTGATCAGGCAATGGGGCAGTCATGTGATCAGTGCCATGATATAGACGTGATCAGTGCAATGATCAGTCTCGGTGAGTCAGTGTATGATCAACCACGTGATCCAGTGCACGATAGCCAGGTAAAATGACGTGCATGATAGCCAGATGCATCAGTGCATGATCTCACGTGATCAGTGTATGATCAGCCAAGAATCAGTGCATGATAGCCAACTGATTCAGTGTATGATCAGCCACGTGATCAGTGCATGATCAGCCACATGACAGTACATGGTAGCTACATGATCATTGCATGATCAGCCACGTGAGCAGGGCATGATAGCCACGTGATCAGGCGCATGAATCAGCACGTGATCAGCTGCATAATCAGGACGTGATCAGGTGCATGGTCAGTCACGTGACAGCTGATGATCATCCACGTGATCAGTGCATGTGAAGTCATTGTAGTCCAATGCATGATAGGCGCCATAATCATGTGCACGATCAGTCCCGTGATGAGTGTATGCATCAGCCAAGTGAATCAGTGCAAAATAGCTACGGTGATTCAGTTGCAATGATCAGTCACATGATCAGTGCTATTGATCAGCCACGTCGATCAGTGCATTATAGCCACGTGAGCAGTGCCATACGAATTACGTGATCACTCGTGCGCAATCATGTTGATCAGTGCATGAGAGCCACGGTGATCAGTGCAGGATCATTTCACGTGATCAGTTGCATGATCAGTTACGTGATCATTGCATGGTGATTCAGCCACGGTGATCAGTGCATGATCAATTACGGTGACAGTGCATGATCAGTTACCGTAACAGTGTATTTATCAGCCCACGTGATCAGTGGCATGATTATCCATGTGATCAGCTGCATGCTCAATTCACGTGATCAGTGTATATCAGCACTTGAACAGTGCATGCTCAGTCACTTGATCAGGGCTCTGCTTGAGTGCAGTGATGACTGTCTGCTCATCTGCTTGACAATTGCCAGCTTGAAGCTGCACGATTCCGGCCTGCTCAAGCTGCCTTGATTATTGCCAACTTGAGCAGCAGGATTCCTCACAGCTGAGTTCCATGATTATTGCTCTGCTGCTGTATGATTCGTGCCTACTCAGCTCTTTGTTTTATTGCCTCCAGAGGCCACATGATCAGGTATGATAGCAAACATGATCAGCGCACGATCAGTCCACATGGATCCAAGCGCCATTAAGTCACAGTGAATCACTACATGTAGTCATGTTGATCAGTCCTATGCTCAGTCCGGTATTCAGTGCATGATTCAGCCACGTGATCAGTTGCATTGATCTGTCACATGATTAGTGTATGTATTCCACGTGATTCAGTGCATGGGCAGTCATGTGATCAGTGCCATTGATATAGGACGTTGAATCCAGTCGCATGATCAGTCTCGTGATCAGTGCATGATACCCACGTGATCAGTGCATTTTGATCAGTCCACCTGATAGGTGTAATGATCATTCAGGACCTGTACCTATGGTCGCTTACATGATCATTGCATTCATCAGCCACGTGGTAGTGCACGATACCACGTTGATCATGCAATGTATCGTCACGTTGATCAGTGCATGATCAGTTCATGTTGACCAGTAACATGGTACTGCTGTATTTCTCGCATGATCAGCACGTGAGCGTGCATGGATAGCCACGTGTCAGTGCATTGATCAGACACGAGATCGTTGTATGATCAGTTCATGTGCATTCAGTGTATGATCAGCCACATGATCAGTGCATGATCAGCCAGGTGATCAGTACATGATAGCTACGTAATCAGTGTTTCATGATTAGTCACCTGATCTGTGCATACCAGGCAGGTGATCAGTGTATGATCAGCCACGTAAACAGTGCAATATAGCCACGTGATCAGTCATGGATCATCACCTGATGGCGTGTATGATCGGGTCACGTGACCGCGTACGATGGTAGCTTTCATTGATCATTGATGAATCAGCCACGTGGTCATGTGCATGATAGCCACGTGACTACAGGCATGATCAGTAACGTTGTATGTGCAGATGCATTCATTATGCCACCGTGATCAGTGCATGATCAGACACAAGATCATTTGCATGATCAGGTCACGTGATCAGTGCATGATCAGCCACGTGATCAGTGCATGACCAGGCACGTGATCAGTGTATGTCCAGCCAAGTGATCAGTGCATTATAGCCACGTCATCAGTGCATGATCAGTCACATGATCAGTGCATGATCAGTCACGTGATAGGTGTGTGATCATCACGTGAACAGTGCATGCTCAGTCACGTGATCAGGGCCTGCTGAGCTGCGTGATTTACTGTCTGCTCATCTGCTTGACAATTTCCAGCTGAGCTGCACGATTCCTGCCTGTCATCTCCTTGACAATTGCCACCTGTGCTGCGTTAATTCCTGGCCTGCTCATCTACTTGATTATTGCCAGCTGAGCAGCATGATTTCTCAGAGGTGAGTTCCATGATTATAGCCTGCTGACTGATTCCTGCCTACTCAGCTCTATGTTCATTGCCTCCAGAGGCACATGATCAGTGTGTGACACCAAACATGATCAGCACATGATCAGTCACATGATCAATGCATGATAAGCCAGGTGGTCAGTGCCAATGATCAATTATGTGATCAGTGCATGATCAGTCATGTGACCAGTACATGGTAGCTGCAACTCAAAATAAACTTGATCATTGCAAATGATCAGTTACAGTATCAGTGCATTGATCAGTTTACGTGATCAGTGTCCATGATCAGCCACGTGAGCAGTGCATGTAGCAACTGTGATCAGTGCATGGTCAGTTTACGTGAGGCAGGTGTTATGTATCAGCCACGTGATCAGCTGCATGATATCAATGATCAGTGCATGATCAATCACGTGATCAGTGCATGATCACTCACGGGACCATTACATGTAGCTAGGTGATCATGCAATGATCAAGCCACGTGATCAGTGCATGATCAATACGTGATCAGTGCATTATCATTTACGTGGAAACAGTGTATGTTCAGCCCTGTGAACAGCGCATTCTCTAGTTCACGTGATCAGGGCCTCGCTGAGCTGCGTGATTACTGTCTGCCTCATCTGCCTTGACAATTGCCAGCTGAGCTGCACGATTCCTGCCTGTCATCTGCTTGACAATTGCCAGCTGTGCTGTGTAATTCCTGCCTGCCTCAGCTGCTTGATTATTGCCAGCTGAGCAGCATGATTCCTCACAGCTGAGTTCCATGATTATTGCCTGCTGACTGTTTGATTCGTGCCTACTCAGCTCTTTGTTTATTGCCTCCAGAGGCACATGATCAGTGTATGATAGCAAACATGATCAGCGCATGATCAGTCCACATGATCAGCGCCATTAAGTCACGTGATCACTACATGATAGTCAATGTGATCAGTCCCATGCTCAGTCACGGTATCAGTGCATGATCACCACGTGATCAGTGCATGTATTGTCACTATGATAGTCGTATTGATTCATCCACGCTGATCGTGCATGGGCATCAGTGATCAGTGCATGAGATAGACTGTATCAGTACATGATCAGTTCGTGATCAGTGCATGATAGCCAGACGTACAGTGCAATGACAGTCACGCTGATGGGGTGATGATCATTCACGTGACCTTGTTACAGGGTAGCTACATGATCATTGCATCATCAGCCACGTGATAGTGGCAACGATAGCCACGTGATCACGCAATTTGATCAGTCACTGTGATTATGCATGCTCAGTCATTGACCAGTACTGTACTGTGTGTACATTCACATGATCAGCCACTGAGCAGTGGCATGATAGCCACGTGATCAGTTTGCATATCAGACACGAGATCAGTGTATGATCAGTCATGTTGAGTCAGTGTATATCAGCCACGTGATCAGTGCATAAAGACCAGGCACTGTATCAGTGTATGTCCACCAATTGAATCAAGTGCATTGATACCAACTGGATCAGTGGCTTGATCAGTCCATATGTCATTGCATACAGATTACGGATCATGTAGGATCAGGACACGTGGATCAGTGCAATGATCCAGCCACATATCATGCATGAATCAATTACGTGATCAGTGCATGATCAATTCACGTGGACCAGTACATGCTAGCTACGGTGATCATTGCAGAACAGCGCAGGAGCAGTGCATGATCACCACGTGAATCATGCATATCAGGCCAGGTCGATGATTCATGATAGCATGATCAGTCATGATTTGTCCACGTGATCTGTGCGATGACCAGGCAGTTGCTGACAGGTGTATGATCAGCCACGTGAAGTGCATGATCTGTCCACCTGATGGTGTATGATCAGTCAGCTGACCTGTTACATGGTAGCTACAGATGATCATTGCATGATCAGCCACGTGAGTATGCAGATAGCCACGTGATCATCAATGATCAGTCACGTGTTCGTGCATGATCAGTCATGTAATCTGTGCTGACCAGGCACGTGATCAGTGTATACCAAGCCAAGTGATCATGCATTATAGCCACGTTGATCGTGCATGATCAGTCCGTGATCAGTCCATGATCAGTCACTGATCAGTGGATGTCAGCCACGTGATCAAGTGCATGATCAGCGCAACATGACACTGCATGAATGAATACGTGATCACGCATTACAGTTCCCCCAAAACTGACCCAGAATAATGTAGCTAGGTGATCATTGCCATGATCAGCGCACATGAGCCGTGCATGAATAGCCACGGAGAGTGCTTATCAGTGCAGTGATCAGTGCATGATCAGTCATTCATCCGTGAACATGCATGAATAAGTCAACTCAGTCAGTGCATTATCAATCTGATCAGTGCATGATCACTCACGAGTGACCAGTACCCATGGTAGTTATCGTGATCATGCTGAACAGCCACGTGAGCAGTGCATGAAAGCCACGTAATCACATGCATGATCTGTCACATGATCAGTGTTATGATATCCGGGTGAACAGTGCAGCTCAGTCACGTGATATAGGGCCTGCTGAGCTGCGATGGAATACTTGTCGCTCTCTGCTTTACCAATTGCCAGCTGAGCTGTAACATTCCTGCCTGTCATCTCCCTGACAATTGCCACCTGTGCGCATAAATTCCTGGCCTGCTCATCTACTGATTATTGCCAGCTGAGCAGCATTGATTTCTCAAAGCGAGTTCCATCGATTAGCCTGCTGGACTGATTCCTCCGTACTCAGTCTTTTGTTCATGCCTTGCAGATGCACACGATCAGTTGACACCAAACATGCCGATCAGCACATGCATCAGTCACATGATCAATGCATTGATAAGCCCAGGTGACTCAGTGCATGATCAATTACGTGATCAGTGCATGATCTGTCAGTGACCAGTACATGGTAGCTGCGTGGTCATTGCATTGACACCACGTGAGTCATTGCCATGCCACTGACATTCGTGATTATGCATGATGCAGTAGCAGTTGTCAAGTGCATGGTTCAGGGCACGTGTTCATGGCTGTTCCACGCTGATCAGTGCATGATCATTACGGTGATCAGTGCATGAATCAAGTTCTCACGTGAGCAGTTGTATATCAGGACATGTGATCAGTGCATGTTCAGACAGGTTGAACAGTGTATGATCAGCCACGTAATCAGTGCATGATATCCAAGTGAACAGTGCATGATCAATCACCTGATAAGTTGTAATGAGCAGCCAACGTGATCAGTGCATATCCGTCACCTGCAATGGGTGTATGATCAGGCTCACCTGGACCCTGTAGCAGGAAGCTTCATACATTGCAATATCCAGCCACTGGTAGCATACACGTGACAGCAGATCAGTCCACGTGTTCAGTGCCGATGATCGTCATGGAATCTGTGCATGACCAGCACGTGATCAGGTATATGACCCAGCCAAGTGATGCATGATACCAACTTGACAGTGCAATGATCAAATCACTGGATCATCCCATGATCAGTCACGGATCATGGATGATCAGCCACGTATCAGTGCATGATCAGCCACATGATCAACTGCATGCATGAATTTACGTGATCAGTGCATGATCAGTTACTTGACCAGATATGGTAGCTAGTGAAATCATTGCCATGACAAGCCACATACCGTGCATGTTTAGCCACGAGATCAGTGCATGATCAGTCACGTGATCAGTGCATGACACTCACGTGAACAGGCAAATAAGTCAACTGATCTCAATGATCAATTACGTGCTATCAGTGCATATCACTCACACGTATGGAACAGATACATGGTTAGCTATTGATTCATTGCATGAACAGCCGCCGTGAGCAGTGCAGATAGCCACCGTGATCAGTGCATGATCTGTCACTATGATCAGATGTATGATCATCCGGGACAGTGCATGGCATCATGTGATAGCTGCTATGATATAGACGTATCATGACACGTCAGTCTACGTGAGTCCAGTGTATGATCAACCACGTGATCATGCACGATAGCCAGGTAATAGTGGCATGATTAGCGCAGATGATCAGTGCATTATCAGTCACGTGATCAGTGCGATGATCTGCACATGATCATGTATGAATCATCCGGCATTAAAGTGAAACAGTGCATGCTCAGTCACGTGATAAGGGCCGCTGAGCGCGTGAATATACTGGTCTGTCATCTGCTTGACAATGCCAGCTGAGCTTGTTACGATTCCGCCTGTCATCTCCTTGAACAATTGCCACCGTCTGTGCTGCATAATTCCCTGCCTGCTCACCTACTTGATTATTGCCAGCTGAGCACCATGATTTTCTCAAAGCTGAGTTCCTCAATTATTAGCCTGCTGACTGATTCCCTGCCTTACTCAGCTCTTTGTTCATTGCCTGCAGGATCCACACGATCATGTGGACACCAAAATGATCACCGATCCATGATCAGAGTACAGATCAATGCATGTATAATCCAGTGTTCAGTGCTTGTATGCAACTTACTGTGATCTTCCTAGTGCAGACTCAGTTCATGTGACCAGTACATGGTAAGCTGTCGTTTTGGTCATTGCGTACAGCATAGCCACGTAGCATTGCATGGATGAAGGACATCAGTGATGAATTCAGCGATGAATAGTGCATGGTCAGTATCAGTGCGTGGGTCGTTCATGGGCCTTTCAGGCATGCGAGTCGTGCTATGATACAGTTTACGTGATCAGTGATAACATGTTACGTCTGAGTGATGACTAGGACATTGATCAGTTACGCATGAGCAGTGTAATCAGGAGTGTAGATCATCGTATGGTCAGACAGTGGACAGTGTGTGATCAGGCTCTCGAATCATCATGAATCCAGTGTTCATGCATGATCAATCACGTGTATAAGTGAATGATCAGCTCACGTGTATCATGCATTGAATCCGTCACCTGTGATGGGTCTATGAATCATCACCTGACCTGTATCATGTACGTAGCATATTCGATTTGCGATGATCAGCCACTGTGAGTTAGCATGATAGCCACGTGATCAGTGTCGATGATCTTCACGTGTTTCAGTCGATGGATCAGTCCAGTTAATTGCTGCATGACCGAGGCACGATCAGTGTATTGACACAGCTATAGTATCAGTGTCATGATAGCACGTATCATGCATGACATACTGATCAGTCCAATAGAAACCACGGGTGATCAGTGATGATCATATGTATCAGTGGATTCACACTGTCATTGCATATACCACGATTGATCACTGCATGAGTAAACGTCATCAGTGCATGATCAAGTCACTTGACAGGTAATTAGGTAAAGTAGAGGTGATCATTGATGACAGCCACATAGCCGTCATGATAGCCACGAGGATCAGTGCATATCACTCAGCGTGAACATGCATGATAATCAACTGATTCAGTGCATGATCAATACGTGATCTAGTGCTATGATCACTCACGTGGACATACATGTAGCTAATGTGATCATTTGCAACAGCCCGCTTGAGCATGCATGATTAGCCACGATGATCAGTGCATGATCTGTCACTGTTATTGATCTCAGTTGTTATGATAGCCGTGGGCGTGATCATGTGCATTGTGCTAGTCTCATGTATTCATGCATGATGATAGACTGAGTCAGTGCATTGAATCTAGTCTCCGGTGATCAGTGTATGATCAACCACGTGATCATTGCCACGATAGCCAGGTAATGAGGTGAATGATTAGCCAGATTGATCAGGCATATCGAATATTCACAGTGATCAGTTGATGTATTCAGCCTAGAGTAATCAGTTGCTGATGATAAGCCAAGCTGATCATGTTGTAATAGTCAGCCAGGCCTGTGATCAGTGCAATGTGATCAGCCATATGACCAGTCATGTAGCTACTAATGATCAGTTCAGATGATCAGTCACGACAGGATGATAGCCCACGTCAGCAGTGCATGATACATGCGTAATCAGTGATATCAGCAGTATCAGTGCATAATTCAGTCAGCGTATCCATTGCAATGGTCATGTCACGTGATATGGCGATGACATCCACGGTGGCAGTCAGTTTGCATGTGTAAATCATGTAGTCAATGCATTTGATAGCGCCATAATCATGTGCACGATCAGTCCGGGATGATAATGATCAGCCAAGTGATCAGTGCAAGATATGCTACGTGATCAGTGCGATATCAGTCACATGATCAGTGCATGACAGCCACGGGTCTCATCGTGCTTATGAGTATGCCGCATGTGAGCATAGTGCATTACAATTACTGTGATCGACTGCATGCGCAATTCATTGTGGATCCAGGTGCATGGATTAGCACCTGTGGATCACGTGCGGAGTGGAGTCGATTCGACGTGGGATCAGTGCATGTGGATCATGTTACGTTGATCATTGCGGTGGATAGCCACGTGTGTGATCAGGTGTGCGGGTGGTGGAATCAGATTTACTGGGATTCAGATTGCGTTGTATGAATCGAGTTACGTGAAACAGTTGTGATGATCAGCACGTGATCGTGCATATATGCCATGTGATCAGTGCATGGCTCAATCACTCGTGGATCAGGTGTATGATCATTCGCACTGTGAACAGTGCATGGCTGGCACACGTAGTGATCAGGGCCTGCTGAGCTTGGTGATGACTGTCTGCTCAAGTCGCGTTGTGGCGAGATTGCCAGCTGACTGTCACATTCGCTGCCTGTCATCTGCTGGACAATTGCCACTGTGCTGTCGGTTAATTCCTGCTGGTTGCTCAGCTGCGGTGATTGGATTATTGCCAGCTGTGGCAGCAGCATTGATTCCTCACAGCTGAGTTTTTTTGTGTGTTTTCCGGTGTGCAATTGGGAATTATTGCTGCTGTGGGTTTTGGTTTTGTGGGGGGGTTTGTGGGAGCGTGTATGATTCGTGTCCTACATCAGTCTTCTTTGTTTATTCCTCCATGCACGTGAGTTGTCAGTGTGTGAGTGGATAGCTGAAGGGACTGGATTTGAGTCAGCGTCGGATGGATGCGAGTCACGATGGATCAGCTGCGCCATTATGGTCAGCCGGGGATGGCGTGGTCGGCCGGGGTGATCACTAGCGGATTTAGTAGGTCATGTGGTCGAGTCCTAGTGGCTCGGAGGGTCACGTATCAGTGGTGTGGATGATGCAGGCCACGTGGGGATCAGTGCATTGAGAGTCTGTGCACAATGTTAGTGTGATGTCATTCACGGTGTCAGGTGCTTGATGGGTGCTAGGTCGATGGGGTGATCAGGTGATATTGATAGACGTGGTTGCAGTGCGATGGAGTCATCTCATGGGATCAGTGCGATTGATAACCGCACTGTTGATCCGATGGCGGGGATGATCTCATCACCTTGCATAGGTGGTATGTATCATGTTCAGCGTAACTGGTACGAGGTACTACGATGATGCAGTTGGTCGTGTCATCAGCCTACGTGTGGAGTACTGTGTGCACGTATACCCTACGTTATCATGCCGATGTATCGAGACGTGTGTATCGAGGGTGCGTATGTATCAGTATGTGACTCAGTACATGGTAGTCGAGAGGTTGGGGTGTGGAGGTTTTATGTGGTGAGGGTGTGTGCTGTGTGGAGTGTGGGGCGTTAGTGTGTAGGGGGCTGGGGGCGCGGTGATCATTCGCTGTGAGTGAGTCGAGCCACTGTGTGAGCAGGTGTGCGATAGATAGCCAGCTAGTGATCTAGGTTGCGAGTGATCAGAGCACGGAGTAGTCAGTGTGTATTGATTCAGTCATTGGGAATCGAGGTGTATTGAGTCAGCCACTGATGTCAGTGCATGAATCAGCCATGATGGTGATTCAGTACATGAAGCACGTAATGCAGTCGTAGTTGATTAGTCACCGATTGCTGTGCGGATGACTCAGGTAGTGGGTTGTTATCAGTGGTATGATGATCTGTGAGCCCTGGTGGTAAACCAGGGTGCGTAAGTATAGCCACGTGATCAGTGCCATGATCATCACCTGATGGTGTATGTATCGGTCACTGTGACCAGGTACATGGTAGCTTCATGATTCATTGCATGATCAGCCACGTGGTCAGTGCATGATAGCCAAACTATGATCACGGGCATGATCAGTAAACGTGGAGTAGGTGCAGTATAGCCATCGTTGATATTGTGCATGATCAAGCACGTGATTGTCAGGTCGCGTATTCATCAGACACCGTGAAGATCAGTGCGATGATGCAGATCACTGATCAGTGCATGAGTCGGAGCCAGGTGATCAGTAGCATGACCAGGCACTGTGATCATGTGTGATGTCCCAGCCAATGGGTGTTATCATGTGCATTAAGCTCGAGCGTGGTCATCAGGTGCGTATGATCACCTCACGGGGATGTGGTAAGGGTGTGGGTGGGGTGTGATCATGGATGAGGCTATGTGATTCAGTTTCACGTGAAGGTGTGTTGATCATCCGACGTGGGTGAACGAGTGCATGCTCGTTTAGCACGTGATCTAGGGTCCTTGTGTCTTGAGCCTGTGTGCTGTGGGGGAGACTGTGCTGCTCATGGCTGTGCTTGACAATTTCCGAGGCGGACTGCACGATTCCGTGCTCGATCTCCGTTGGACTTAATTTTGCCACGCTGGCTGTCTGTAATTGCGCTGCCTGGCTCAGTGCTACTGTTGTCCAGCTTGAGCGCAGCATGATGTTGCCATAGTGTGGATCCGGGGGGATGATGTATGAGTGGCTGGCATGACTGATTCGTGCTGTAGCTGCGAGCTCTATGTCATTGCTTCCAGAGCACATGATCAGTGGTGTGACATTCGCAACGATGAGTCGAGGCACCGATGATCAGTCACATAATTTTTTGTTTTGCCCGGAGAAAGGTTGTTGGGTGCCGGATGAGTAAGGCAGGAGGGGTGGGTGGGTGCAGTGGCGAGTGGATCAATGTATGTGATTCAGTGCTATGAGTCAAGTCATGTGCCAGTAGCATTGGGTGAGCTGCTGGTGAGCATTGCGGAGTGGGATCAGTTTACGGGTGAGTCAGGTGCATTGATCAGGATTACGGGGTGGGATCAGTGTCATTGATCAGCACGTGGAGCATGTGCATTTGATAGCCACGGGTTGATCAGTGCGGGGGGATGTATCATGTTACGTGAGCAGTGTGTATGATCAGCCACTTGATTTCATGTTGCGCATGAGATCCAAGTATCCAGTGCGATTGATCAAGTCACGTGTATCAGTGGCGATGATGCATCACCGACCATTGACGCATGTGGTAGTGCAGGGTGATCATTGGCCATAGTCAGCTCACGCGTATCACGTGGCCATGCATGCAAACTGATACAGTGCATGATCAGTTACTTGTAACAGTGTATGGTTTCAGCCACGGTGTAACAGCGCATGGCTCAGTCACGTGATCAGGGGCGCTGGCTGAGCTGGTCGTGATTACTGTTACTGCTCACTGCTGGCTTTGAGCAATCAGCTGAGCTGCACAATTCCTGCCTGTCATCTGCTTGACAATTGCCAGCGTGCTGCGTGAATATGTTCCTGCCTGCTCAGCTGCTTGATTATTGCCAGGTCTGCAGCGCAGCGATCCGTTCACAGCTGAGTTCCGATGATTTTTGTATGTCATTTGCCCTGCGCTGACTGTTGTGTTGATCGGTGCCTAGCTCAGCTCTTTGTTTAATTGCCTTCCAGAGGCACGATTTGAATCAGTGGTATGATAGCTTTAACATGTGGATCAGCGCTGACGGTATCAGTCACATGATCAGCGCCAGTTAAGGCACGTGATCACTACATCGATAGGTCATGTGGATCAGTCCATGCTCGGAGTCTGACGGTATCAGTGCATGATCTACCATCGTGATCAGTGGCAATGAGTCGTTGTCTACATGATTAGTGTGAATGATCATCCACGTGATCAGCTGCATGGGCAGTTCATCGTGATCAGTGGCATATTAGAACGTGATCATGTGGCGATTGATCATGCTCTGAGTCAGGTGCATGATGGCGCACGTGGATCAGTCGATATCAGTGTGTGCACCTGATGTGTGGTTATGATCATTCACCGATGACCGTGACGATGGGGTATGCATTCGATGATCATTTGCGATCATCAGCCAGCGTGATAGTGCGGACGATAAGCCACGGTGATCACTGCATTGAGTCAGTCACGTGTATCAGTGCATCTCTATCGATGTGACCAGATGGGCATGTGGTAGCTGTGTGATCGATCAGCATTGATTCAGCACGTGAGCAGGTGCGATATGGATAGCCACGTGATCATGTGAATTGATCAGACACCGAGATTCAGGTGATTGTGGGTAGTTAGGGTTTGATCAGTGCATGTGGATCATGTATGATCAGCCACGTGATCGGCATGACCAGGCACGGGGTGTCAGTGTGATGTCCAGCCAGAGTATCGAGTGCATAGTTAAGCCACGGGATCAGTGCATTCAGTCATTTGGATGATCAGTGCATGATCAGGTACGGTGGGATCAGTGTAGGATCACCACGTGATCAGGGTGCGGTGATCGGCTCCACGTATGAGTCAGGTGCGGATGATCAATTACTGGTGGATCATGTGTGCATGATCTATTCACGTGACAGTACATGCTTAGCTCGTGATCATGGCGTGGTATGAACAGCCGTCAGGAGCAGTTGGCGTATGGATCGCACGTGATCAGTGCGTGGATGATCAGCGAGGTGATCAGTCGTGATAGGTTATGAGTGGAATCAGTCTTGATTTTTCACGTGATCTGTTGGCGATGGACTAGGTCAGGTGTGGGGGTGAATTTTCAAGGGTGGTATGTATCATTCGGACGGTGTGATCGATGCGATGAATCTGTCACCTGATGGGGTGTAGGGATCGATCAGCCTGCTGTCTGTACATGGTAGAGCTGTAGCAGTTGATCATGCATGATCAGGCCACTGTGGTGTGATTGTAGTGCATGATGTAGTGGCCGATCGGTGATCCGGTGCGCGTGTGGGATGATCAAGTCACTGGTGTTCAGTGTCCGGGTATGTATCGAGTGGCATTGTAATCTGGCGATGTAGTCCAGCAGCGGGTGATTCAGTGTAGGGACCAGCCAAGTGTATCAGGTGTGGGAATGTATGTAGCCATCGCGGTGATCAGTGTTGGCGTATGATGCAGTCACGGTAGTCAGTCCATGATCAGGTCACTTATCGTGTGATGAATCATGCCACGTGATTCAGTTGATTGATTCAAGCCGACTATTATTCACGGTGGTGATTGTAATACTGTGGGATCAGTGTCGAATGATCAGTCGACTTGAGCCAGTGGTGAGGATTGGTTAGGCTATGGTGATCGTATTGGTCTGAGGAATGTATGTCAGCCCACATGGCCGTGCCTGATAGCCACGAGATCAGTGGGTGCGGAGTGGATCAGTCACGTGTATCAGTGCATGATCACTTCACTGGTGGAGACAGTGTCATGATAAGTCAACTCCATCCAGTGCTATATCAATTACGTGGATCAGTGCTATGATCCTCATCGTGACCAGTACGATGGTAGTTAGCGTGTTCATTGCTGGGGATGAACAGTCCATGCGGATGCAGTGCATGATAGCCACGCTGATTTCAGTGCTATGATCTGTGCACGTATGTCAGTGTTATGATTCAGTGCCGGGCGGGGTGGTGGGAACAGTGCGTGCTGCAGTCAGCTGGTGATAAGGCCTTGCTGGCTGCGTGAATTACTGTGCGCTCATCTGCTTGACAATTGTCCAGCTAGCTTGTACGATTCCTGCCTGTCATGCGTGCGTTGGTGACTTGACAATTGCACCTGTGGCTGCTCATAATCCTGCGCTGCTATCTACTGATTATTTGCCAGCTGGTCAGGCAGCTATGATGTCTCAACGCTGGTTCCATGATTAGTATCGTGCTGACTGATTTCCGGGTAGGGGGCCTAACGTCAGCTCTGTTGTTCGAGTGTGCGCTGCAGAGATGCACGGGGGGACGATCAGTGTGTGACCAAACTAGTTGATCAGCCACAGTGATCAGTCGCACGATGAATCAAGTGCGATGGATAGAGCCAAGGTGATCAGTGCGTATGATCCAATTACGTGATCAGTTGCGGGATGATCTGTCATGTGGACCGATATCATTGGGAGGCTGTGCTGATCATTGCGGGATGATCAGCTCAGTCTGAGCATGTTGCGATGTGCATGGCCACTGGGTGAATCAGTGCGATGATGAGTCACGTGATCAGTGCATGGGGTCCAGTCCATCGTGTTCATGGCTTAGTGTTAAGCGTACTGTGATCCAGTGCTATGATCATGTTACGTGGATCAGGTGCGATTGATCAGTTAGGGGGAGGCGCAGTGTATGATCACTGAGTTATCAGTGCTGGGGATGTGGTCAGACATGAGGCGAATATGGTGTATGATCAGCCACGTAATCAGGTGCATTGATATGCCAAGTGATCAGTGCGGATGATTCAATCACGGTGGATCGGTGTGATGATCAGCCACGGTGGATCATTGTGCATTGATCGTCTAACCTGAGGGGGATGATCAAGGTCACCTGACCGTGTAGACCATGGTAGCTACTGATGATTCATTGCATGATCGGAAGCGACGGAGATATGTGTCATGATAGCTTCAACGGTGGATCAGGTGCGGATGATCAGTTAGCTGTTGTTCAGGTGCGGTGATCAGTCATGATAAATGCTGGTGCGGGATGACCAGGCACTGTGATTCTAGGTGTGACAGCCAATGCGTGATCGAGTTGCGTATGATGAGTGCCACGTGAGTCAGTTTGCTATGATGCGAGTCTCACGTGATCAGTCCTGATCGAGTCACGTGGATCAGGGTGGGATGTATCAGCCACGGTGGATTCAGTGCGGGATGGTCAGCACGATGAGCACGTGCAGGTGATGAATTACGGTGATGCAGTGCAATGATCGTCCACTTGACGGAGTATAGATGGTATTGCTAGGTGATCATTGCGATGAATCGTTAGCCACGATGAGCGGTGGCATTGTTAGCCGACGGAGGATCAGTCATGTAGTCATGTCACGTGTATCAGTGCGATGATGCAGCTCACGTAATGACAGTGCAAGTATAATCAACTGGATCAGCTGCGGGATGATCAGATTGTGTACGGTGGGTATTCATGTGGCGGGAATGATCACTTCCACGGGTGACCGAGTACATGGTAGCTAGTAGGTGTGATCATTGGCGTGTAATGAACGAGAGCCGTGGGGCGTGGCATGTGCATGTGGTATAGCCACGTGTATCAGTGTGCGATGATGCTGTGGCACGGAGTTGATCAGGGTGTATGATCATCCGGGTTGATCAGTGCATGGGCGAGTCAGTGTGAGTCAGTGTTCGATTGAGATATAGACTGGACAGTGCATGATCAGTCTCGTGATCATGTGTGATCAACCACGTGATCAGATGCACGATAGCCAGTGGTAATGAGTGCATGAATAGTGCAAGTGATGATCGAGGTGCTGATTATCGAGTCACGTATCAGGGGTGAGGATGTCACCAAGTAATTCAGTGGAGTGTTAGCCAGACTGGCATCAGTGGTATGATCAGCCACTGTGGAGTCAGTGCATGATCTAAGCCACGGTGACATGTACAATGGTAAGCGTATCGTGATCATTTGCATGATCCAGCCACGTAGCATTTGCATGATTAGCCAGCGTGAACGGGTGCGATGATTCAGCTCGTACGTGATACAGTGCATAATAGCGCACTGTGATAGTGGCGTGGTCAGTGTCGTAGCGTTGATTCAGTGCATGATCTCCACGTTGTCAGTGCATGGAAGTCATGTGTATTCAGGAGCGATGATTTAGCGCCATAATCAGTGCGGGACGATCGGGGGGAGTCCCGATGATTGATGTGGTGATGAGGTTCAAGGGCCAAGTGATCAGTGCAAGATATGGCACGGTGGATCAGGTTGGCATGGAGATCAGTCACAGAGTTGAGTTGCAGGTGCCATGATCAGCCACGGGTCATCAGTGGTATGGATAGCCACGGGTGAGCACGTGCATTACAATTGACGGGGTTGATCACTTGCGTGATGCGCAATCATGTGCATCAGATGCTGAGAGCGCACGTAATCAGTGCATTGAATCACTTCACGTGATAGGTGTGTGGGTATTTCAGCGACGCGTGAACAGTGCGATGCTCTGAGGTCGACGGTGGATCATGGGCGCTGGGAGCTGCGTTTGAATTCCTGGTCATGGGCTCATCTGTCTTGACAATTTGCCATGGGCTGAGTCTGGCAAATTCCTGGGCCTTGCTTCATGGTCTAACTTGTTATTGCCAGTGAGCCAGCGATGATTTCTTCAGAAGGGCTGAGTTCCTGGATGTGTATGAGCCTGTTACTGTATTCCTGCGCTGATCAGCTCTTGTGTTCATTGCCTCCAGGAGGCACATGAGTTCTAGGTGGTTGTGGACACGCGAAAGATGGAGTCAGCACTATGTATGAGTCACATGAGAGAGTGAATATTAAGGCCAGGTGATCAGGTTGTTGCGATGGTATCAGATGTATCGTGATCTAGTTGGCTGATGATCGGTTCATATGTGACGTATATCTATGGGCCTGCGTGATCACTGCATGATCTAGCCACGTGGCAGTTGTATGATAGCCACTGTGGTCATGCATTTGATCAGTCACGTGTTTCAGTGCACATGACGAGCAACTGTATCAGTGCTTAACATTCGTGTCAGTGTGACATCTCACTGGGATACATTGGTAGCTTAGGTGATCGATTGCTTGATGATGTTATCGTAGCCACTGTTATCAGTGCATGTTATTCAATTATGTGATCGGTGCTATTGTGATCAGTTACTGTGATCGTGTATGATCAGTCACGTGTATCAGTTTGCATGGTATTATCCAATGTGATATCTTGTTTATGATCAATCACTGTATCTGAGTTGCATGATCACCACGGGACATTAATGTACTAGTTACATCATGATCTAGCACTCGTTATATCAGTTGCTATGTATATATTACTTGTGAGTTCAGTGTCTTGATGATCTTACGTGGTGAACATTGTGTGTATGATCAGCCACGTGATCATTCTCTTCTCTGGAGGCAATAAACAAAGAGCTGAGTAGGCACGAATCAAACAGTCAGCAGGCAATAATCATGGAACTCAGCTGTGAGGAATCCTGCTGCTCAGCTGGCAATAATCAAGCAGCTGAGCAGGCAGGAATTACGCAGCACAGCTGGCAATTGTCAAGCAGATGACAGGCAGGAATCGTGCAGCTCAGCTGGCAATTGTCAAGCAGATGAGCAGACAGTAATCACGCAGCTCAGCAGGCCCTGATCACGTGACTGAGCATGCGCTGTTCACGTGCTGAACATACACTGTTCACGTAACTGATCATGCACTGATCACGTAATTGATCATGCACTGATCACGTGGCTGATCATGCAATGATCACCTAGCTACCATGTAATGGTCCCGTGAGTGATCATGCACTGATCACGTGATTGATCATGCACTGATCACTTGGATATCATGCACTGATCACGTGGCTGATCATACACTGCTCACGTAACTGACCATGCACTGATCACGGTGCTATGTCATGCACTGCTCACGTGCTGATCATGCACTGATCACGTAATTGATCATGCACTGATCACGTAACTGATCATGCAAATGATCACGCAGCTACCATGTACTGGTTCACATGACTGATCAATGCACTGATCACATATTGATCATGCACTGACCACCTGCCTTATCATGCATTGATTATGTGACTGATCATGTGCTGATCATGTTGGTGTCACACACTGATCATGTGCCTCTGGAGCAATGAACATAGAGCTGAGTAGGCAGGAATCAGTCAGCAGGCTATAATCATGGAACTCACCTCTGAGAAATCATGCTGCTCAGCTGGCAATAATCAAGTAGATGAGCAGGCAGGAATTACGCAGCACAGGTGGCAATTGTCAAGGAGATGACAGGCAGGAATCGTGCAGCTCAGCTGGAAATTGTCAAGCAGATGAGCAGACAGTAATCACGCAGCTCAGCAGGCCCTGATCACGTGACTGAGCATGCACTGTTCACGTGGATGATCACACACCTATCACGTGACTGATCATGCACTGATCATTGTGGGTGATCATGCACTGATGACGTGGCTATAATGCACTGATCACTTGGCTGGACATACACTGATCACGTGCCTGGTCATGCACTGATCACGTGGCTGATCATGCACTGATCACGTGACTGATCATGCACTGATCTTGTGTCTGATAATGCAATGATCACGTGGCTATCATGCACTACTCACGTTACTGATCATGCCCTGATCAAGTGGCTATCATGCACTGACCACGTGGCTGATCATGCAATGATCATGAAGCTACCATGTACCGGTCACGTGACCGATCATACACCCATCAGGTGACTGATCATGCACTGATCACGTGGCTATATTGCACTGTTAACGTGGCTGATCATACACTGATCACCTGCCTGGTCATGCACAGATCAGGTGACTAATCATGAACTGATTACGTAGCTATCATGTACTGATCACCTGGCTGATCATGCACTGATCATGTGGCTGATCATACACTGATCACATGACTGATCATACACTGATCTCGTGTCTGATCATGCACTGATCACGTGGCTATCATGCACTGCTCACGTGGCTGATCATGCGATGATCACGCAGCTACCATGTACTGGTCACATGACTGATCATGCACTGATCACGTGACTGATCATGCATTGATCACGTGGGTATCGTGCACTACTCACGTGGCTGATGATGCAATGATCATGTAGTGACCATGTACAGGTCACGTGAATGATCATACACCTATCAGGTGACTGATCATGCACTGATCACGTGGGTATCATGCACTGATCACGAGACTGATCATGCACTGATCACGTCTATATCATGCACTGATCACATGACTGCCCATGCACTGATCACGTGGATGATCATACACTAATCATGTGACAGATCATGCACTGATCACGTGGCTGATCATGCACTGATACCGTGACTGAGCATGGACTGATCACATGACTATCATGTAGTGATCACGTGACTTAATGGCGCTGATCATGTGACTGATCATGCGCTGATCATGTTTGCTATCATACACTGATCATGTGCCTCTGGAGGCAATAAACAAAGAGCTGAGTAGGCACGAATCATACAGTCAGCAGGCAATAATCATGGAACTCAGCTGTGAGGAATCATGCTGCTCAGCTGGCAATAATCAAGCAGCTGAGCAGGCAGGAATTACGCAGCACAGTGGGCAATTGTCAAGCAGATGACAGGCAGGAATCGTGCAGCTCAGCTGGCAATTGTCAAGCAGATGAGCAGACAGTCATCACGCAGCTCAGCAGGCCCTGATCACGTGACTGAGCATGCACTGTTCACGTGGCTGATCATACACTGATCACGTGATTGAGCATGCACTGATCACATGGATATCATGCACTGATCACGTGGCTGATCATACACTGTTCACGTAACTGATCATGCACTGATCACGTAATTGATCATGCACTGATCACGTGGCTGATCATGCAATGATCACGTAACTGATCATGCACTGATCACGTGAATGATCATGCACTGATCACGTGGCTCTCATGCACTGATCACATGATTGCGCATGCAGTGATCACGTAATTGTATGCACTGCTCACGTGGCTATCATGCACTGATGACGTGGCTGATCATGCACTGATCATGTGACTGATCATGCACTGATCACGTAGCTATCTTGCACTGATCACTTGGCTGATCATACACTCATCACGGGACTGATCGTGCACTGATTATGGCGCTATCATGCATTGACTACATGACTTCACATGCACTGATCACGTGGATGATCATGCACTGATCACGTGACTGACCATGCACTGATCACGTGACTGATTATGCACTGATCACGTGGCTGATCATGCGCTGATCACGTGGCTATCATGCACTGCTCACGTGGCTGATCATGCAATGATCATGTAGCTACCATGTACTGGTCATGTGGCTGATCATGCACTGATCACGTGGCTGATCATACACTGATCAGTTGGCTATCATGCACTGATTACTTGGCTGATCATACACTGATCACGTGACTGATCATGCACTGATCATCTGGCTATCATGCACTCATTACCTGGCTATCGTGCACTGATCACGTGGTTGATCATACACTGATCACGAGACTGATCATGCACTGATCACGTCTATATCATGCACTGATCACATGACTGCCCATGCACTGATCACCCGGATGATCATACACTGATCATGTGACAGATCATGCACTGATCACGTGGCTATCATGCACTGCTCACGGGGCTGTTCATGCAATGATCACATAGCTACCATGTACTGGTCACGTGAGTGATCATGCACTGATCACGTAATTGATCATGCACTGATCAGTTGACTTATCATGCACTGTTCACGTGAGTGATCATGCACTGATCTCGTGGCTATCATGCACGGCTCATGTGGCTGATCATTCAATGATCACCTAGCTACCATATACTGGTCAAGTGACTGATCATGCACTGATCACGTAATTCATCATGCAGTGATCATGTGGCTGATCATGCACTGATCACGTGTCTGATCATCCACTGATCACGTGACTGATCATGGACTGATCACGTGATTGATCATGCACTGATCACGTGGCTATCATGCACTGATCACTTGGCTGGTCATACATTGATCACGTGCCTGGTCATGCACAGATTACATGACTGATCATGCACTGAACACGTGACTGATCATGCACTGATCACGTGGCTATCATGCACTACTCACGTGGCTGATCATGCAATGATCATGTAGCTACCATGTACAGGTCAGGTGACTGATCATACACCCATCAGGTGACGGATCATGCACTGATCACGTGGCTGATCATACACTTATCACGTGATTGATCATGCACTGATCACTTGGATATCATGCACTGATTACGTGGCTGATCATACACTGTTCACATGTCTGACCATCCACTGATCACATGGCTGATCATACACTGCTCACGTAACTGATCATGCACTGATCACGTAACTGTTCATGCACTGATCACGTGGCTGAACATGCCCTGAACACGTGACTGACCATGCACTGATCACGTGACTCATCATGCACTGATCACGTGGCTATCATGCAATGCTCACGTGGCTGATCATGCAATGACCACGCAGCTACCATGTACTGGTCACATGACTGATCATGCGCTGATCACGTAATTGATCATGCACTGAACACCTGGATTATCATGCATTGATCATGTGACTGATCATGTGCTGATCATGTTTGGTGTCACACACTGATCGTGTGCATCTGCAGGCAATGAACAAAGAGCTGAGTAGGCAGGAATCAGTCAGCAGGCTATAATCATGGAACTCAGCTTTGAGAAATCATGCTGCTCAGCTGGCAATAATCAAGTAGGTGAGCAGGCAGGAATTATGCAGCACAGGTGGCAATTGTCAAGGAGATGACAGGCAGGAATCGTACAGCTCAGCTGGCAATTGTCAAGCAGATGAGCAGACAGTATTCACGCAGCTCAGCAGGCCCTTATCACGTGACTGAGCATGCACTGTTCACCCGGATGATCATACACTGATCATGTGACAGATCATGCACTGATCACGTGACTGATAATGCACTGATCATCTGGCTATCATGCACTCATTACCTGGCTATCGTGCACTGATCACGTGGTTGATCATACACTGATCACGAGACTGATCGTGCACTGATCACGTCTATATCATGCACTGATCACATGACTGCCCATGCACTGATCACCCGGATGATCATACACTGATCATGTGACAGATCATGCACTGATCACGTGGCTATCATGCACTGCTCACGCGGCTGTTCATGCAATGATCACATAGCTACCATGTACTGGTCACGTGAGTGATCATGCACTGATCACGTAATTGATCATGCACTGATCAGTTGACTTATCTTGCACTGTTCACGTGAGTGATCATGCACTGATCACGTGACTGATCATGCACTGATCTCGTGGCTAACATGCACGGCTCATGTGGCTGATCATGCAATGATCACCTAGCTACCATATACTGGTCAAGTGACTGATCATGCACTGATCACGTAATTCATCATGCAGTGATCATGTGGCTGATCATGCACTGATCACGTGGCTGATCATCCACTGATCACGTGACTGATCATGGACTGATCACGTGATTGATCATGCACTGATCACGTGGCTATCATGCACTGATCACTTGGCTGGTCATACACTGATCACGTGCCTGGTCATGCACAGATTACATGACTGATCATGCACTGAACACGTGACTGATCATGCACTGATCACGTGGCTATCATGCACTACTCACGTGGCTGATCATGCAATGATCATGTAGCTACCATGTACAGGTCAGGTGACTGATCATACACCCATCAGGTGACGGATCATGCACTGATCACGTGGCTGCTCATACACTTATCAGGTGATTGATCATGCACTGATCACTTGGATATCATGCACTGATTACGTGGCTGATCATACACTGTTCACATGTCTGACCATGCACTGATCACATGGCTGATCATACACTGCTCACGTAACTGATCATGCACTGATCACGTAACTGATCATGCACTGATCACGTGGCTGAACATGCCCTGAACACGTGACTGACCATGCACTGATCACGTGACTCATCATGCACTGATCACGTGGCTATCATGCAATGCTCACGTGGCTGATCATGCAATGACCACGCAGCTACCATGTACTGGTCACATGACAGATCATGCACTGATCACGTAATTGATCATGCACTGATCACCTGGCTTATCATGCATTGATCATGTGACTGATCATGTGCTGATCATGTTTGGTGTCACACACTGATCGTGTGCATCTGCAGGCAATGAACAAAGAGCTGAGTAGGCAGGAATCAGTCAGCAGGCTATAATCATGGAACTCAGCTTTGAGAAATCATGCTGCTCAGCTGGCAATAATCAAGTAGATGAGCAGGCAGGAATTATGCAGCTCAGCTGGCAATTGTCAAGCAGATGAGCAGACAGTATTCACGCAGCTCAGCAGGCCCTTATCACGTGACTGAGCATGCACTGTTCACCCGGATGATCATACACTGATCATGTGACAGTTCATGCACTGATCACGTGGCTATCATGCACTGCTCACGTGGCTGTTCATGCAATGATCACGTAACTACCATGTACTGGTCACGTGAGTGATCATGCACTGATCACGTGACTGATCATGCACTGATCTCGTGGCTATCATGCACGGCTCATGTGGCTGATCATGCAATGATCACCTAGCTACCATATACTGGTCAAGTGACTGATCATGCACTGATCACGTAATTCATCATGCAGTGATCATGTGGCTGATCATGCACTGACCACGTGGCTGATCATCCACTGATCACGTGACTGATCATGGACTGATCACGTGACTGATCATGCACTCATCACGTGGCTATCATGCACTGATCACTTGGCTGGTCATACACTGATCACGTGCCTGGTCATGCACAGATTACATGACTGATCATGCACTGAACACGTGACTGATCATGCACTGATCATGTGGCTATCATGCACTACTCACGTGGCTGATCATGCAATGATCATGTAGCTACCATGTACAGGTCAGGTGACTGATCATACACCCATCAGGTGACGGATCATGCACTGATCACGTGGCTGATCATACACTGATCACCTGCCTGGTCATGCACAGATCACGTGACAAATCATGAACTGATCACATAGCTATCATGAACTGATCACCTGGCTGATCATGCACTGATCACGTGGCTGATCATGCACTGCTCCTGCGGCTGTTCATGCAATGATCACGTAGCTAGCATGTACTGGTCACGTGAATGATCATGCACTGATCACGTAATTGATCATGCACTGATCATGTGGCTGATCATGCACTGATCACGTGGCTGATCCTACACTGATCACGTAACTGATCATGCACTGATCATATGACTGATCATGCACTGATCCCGTGGCTATAATGCACTGATCACTTGGCTGGACATACACTGATCACGTGCCTGGTCATGCACTGATCACGTGGCTGATCATACACTGATCACATGACTGATCATACACTGATCTCGTGTCTGATCATGCACTGATCACGTGGCTATCATGCACTGCTCACGTGGCTGATCATGTGATGATCACACAGCTACCATGTACTGGTCACATGACTGAGCATGCACTGATCACGTGACTGATCATGCAGTGATCACGTGGCTATCGTGCACTACTCACGTGGCTGATGATGCAATGATCATGTAGCTACCATGTACAGGTCACGTGAATGATCATACACCCATCAGGTGACTGATCATGCACTGATCACGTGGCTATCATGCACTGATCACGAGACTGATCATGCACTGATCACGTCTATATCATGCACTGATCACATGACTGCCCATGCACTGATCACGTGGATGATCATACACTAATCATGTGACAGATCATGCACTGATCACGTGGCTGATCATGCACTGATACCGTGACTGAGCATGGACTGATCACATGACTATCATGTAGTGATCACGTGACTTAATGGCGCTGATCATGTGACTGATCGTGCGCTGATCATGTTTGCTATCATACACTGATCATGTGCCTCTGGAGGCAATAAACAAAGAGCTGAGTAGGCACGAATCAAACAGTCAGCAGGCAATAATCATGGAACTCAGCTGTGAGGAATCCTGCTGCTCAGCTGGCAATAATCAAGCAGCTGAGCAGGCAGGAATTACGCAGCACAGCTGGCAATTGTCAAGCAGATGACAGGCAGGAATCGTGCAGCTCAGCTGGCAATTGTCAAGCAGATGAGCAGACAGTAATCACGCAGCTCAGCAGGCCCTGATCACGTGACTGAGCATGCGCTGTTCACGTGGCTGAACATACACTGTTCACGTAACTGATCATGCACTGATCACGTAATTGATCATGCACTGATCACGTGGCTGATCATGCAATGATCACCTAGCTACCATGTAATGGTCCCGTGAGTGATCATGCACTGATCACGTGATTGATCATGCACTGATCACTTGGATATCATGCACTGATCACGTGGCTGATCATACACTGCTCACGTAACTGATCATGCACTGATCACGTGGCTGTCATGCACTGCTCACGTGGCTGATCATGCACTGATCACGTAATTGATCATGCACTGATCACGTAACTGATCATGCAATGATCACGCAGCTACCATGTACTGGTCACATGACTGATCATGCACTGATCACATAATTGATCATGCACTGACCACCTGCCTTATCATGCATTGATTATGTGACTGATCATGTGCTGATCATGTTTGGTGTCACACACTGATCATGTGCCTCTGGAAGCAATGAACATAGAGCTGAGTAGGCAGGAATCAGTCAGCAGGCTATAATCATGGAACTCACCTCTGAGAAATCATGCTGCTCAGCTGGCAATAATCAAGTAGATGAGCAGGCAGGAATTACGCAGCACAGGTGGCAATTGTCAAGGAGATGACAGGCAGGAATCGTGCAGCTCAGCTGGAAATTGTCAAGCAGATGAGCAGACAGTAATCACGCAGCTCAGCAGGCCCTGATCACGTGACTGAGCATGCACTGTTCACGTGGATGATCACACACCTATCACGTGACTGATCATGCACTGATCATGTGGGTGATCATGCACTGATGACGTGGCTATAATGCACTGATCACTTGGCTGGACATACACTGATCACGTGCCTGGTCATGCACTGATCACCTGGCTGATCATGCACTGATCACGTGACTGATCATGCACTGATCTTGTGTCTGATAATGCACTGATCACGTGGCTGATCATGCAATGATCACGTGGCTATCATGCACTACTCACGTTACTGATCATGCCCTGATCAAGTGGCTATCATGCACTGACCACGTGGCTGATCATGCAATGATCATGAAGCTACCATGTACCGGTCACGTGACCGATCATACACCCATCAGGTGACTGATCATGCACTGATCACGTGGCTATATTGCACTGTTAACGTGGCTGATCATACACTGATCACCTGCCTGGTCATGCACAGATCAGGTGACTAATCATGAACTGATTACGTAGCTATCATGTACTGATCACCTGGCTGATCATGCACTGATCATGTGGCTGATCATACACTGATCACATGACTGATCATACACTGATCTCGTGTCTGATCATGCACTGATCACGTGGCTATCATGCACTGCTCACGTGGCTGATCATGCGATGATCACGCAGCTACCATGTACTGGTCACATGACTGATCATGCACTGATCACGTGACTGATCATGCATTGATCACGTGGGTATCGTGCACTACTCACGTGGCTGATGATGCAATGATCATGTAGCGACCATGTACAGGTCACGTGAATGATCATACACCTATCAGGTGACTGATCATGCACTGATCACGTGGGTATCATGCACTGATCACGAGACTGATCATGCACTGATCACGTCTATATCATGCACTGATCACATGACTGCCCATGCACTGATCACGTGGATGATCATACACTAATCATGTGACAGATCATGCACTGATCACGTGGCTGATCATGCACTGATACCGTGACTGAGCATGGACTGATCACATGACTATCATGTAGTGATCACGTGACTTAATGGCGCTGATCATGTGACTGATCGTGCGCTGATCATGTTTGCTATCATACACTGATCATGTGCCTCTGGAGGCAATAAACAAAGAGCTGAGTAGGCACGAATCATACAGTCAGCAGGCAATAATCATGGAACTCAGCTGTGAGGAATCATGCTGCTCAGCTGGCAATAAGCAAGCAGCTGAGCAGGCAGGAATTACGCAGCACAGCGGGCAATTGTCAAGCAGATGACAGGCAGGAATCGTGCAGCTCAGCTGGCAATTGTCAAGCAGATGAGCAGACAGTCATCACGCAGCTCAGCAGGCCCTGATCACGTGACTGAGCATGCACTGTTCACGTGGCTGATCATACACTGATCACGTGATTGATCATGCACTGATCACATGGATATCATGCACTGATCACGTGGCTGATCATACACTGTTCACGTAACTGATCATGCACTGATCACGTAATTGATCATGCACTGATCACGTGGCTGATCATGCAATGATCACGTAACTGATCATGCACTGATCACGTGAATGATCATGCACTGATCACGTGGCTCTCATGCACTGATCACATGATTGCGCATGCAGTGATCACGTAATTGTATGCACTGCTCACGTGGCTATCATGCACTGATGACGTGGCTGATCATGCACTGATCATGTGACTGATCATGCACTGATCACGTAGCTATCTTGCACTGATCACTTGGCTGATCATACACTCATCACGGGACTGATCGTGC
Source organism: Bos taurus (assembly GCF_002263795.3). NCBI lineage: Eukaryota > Metazoa > Chordata > Mammalia > Artiodactyla > Bovidae > Bos > Bos taurus. Next base: position 6,207 of record NW_020191715.1, on the reverse strand, counting down.
ACTGATTATGGCGCTATCATGCATTGACTACATGACTTCACATGCACTGATCACGTGGATGATCATGCACTGATCACGTGACTGACCATGCACTGATCACGTGACTGATTATGCACTGATCACGTGGCTGATCATGCACTGATCACGTGGCTATCATGCACTGCTCACGTGGCTGATCATGCAATGATCATGTAGCTACCATGTACTGGTCATGTGGCTGATCATGCACTGATCACGTGGCTGATCATACACTGATCAGTTGGCTATCATGCACTGATTACTTGGCTGATCATACACTGATCACGTGACTGATAATGCACTGATCATCTGGCTATCATGCACTCATTACCTGGCTATCGTGCACTGATCACGTGGTTGATCATACACTGATCACGAGACTGATCATGCACTGATCACGTCTATATCATGCACTGATCACATGACTGCCCATGCACTGATCACCCGGATGATCATACACTGATCATGTGACAGATCATGCACTGATCACGTGGCTATCATGCACTGCTCACGGGGCTGTTCATGCAATGATCACATAGCTACCATGTACTGGTCACGTGAGTGATCATGCACTGATCACGTAATTGATCATGCACTGATCAGTTGACTTATCATGCACTGTTCACGTGAGTGATCATGCACTGATCTCGTGGCTATCATGCACGGCTCATGTGGCTGATCATGCAATGATCACCTAGCTACCATATACTGGTCAAGTGACTGATCATGCACTGATCACGTAATTCATCATGCAGTGATCATGTGGCTGATCATGCACTGATCACGTGGCTGATCATCCACTGATCACGTGACTGATCATGGACTGATCACGTGATTGATCATGCACTGATCACGTGGCTATCATGCACTGATCACTTGGCTGGTCATACATTGGTCACGTGCCTGGTCATGCACAGATTACATGACTGATCATGCACTGAACACGTGACTGATCATGCACTGATCACGTGGCTATCATGCACTACTCACGTGGCTGATCATGCAATGATCATGTAGCTACCATGTACAGGTCAGGTGACTGATCATACACCCATCAGGTGACGGATCATGCACTGATCACGTGGCTGATCATACACTTATCACGTGATTGATCATGCACTGATCACTTGGATATCATGCACTGATTACGTGGCTGATCATACACTGTTCACATGTCTGACCATGCACTGATCACATGGCTGATCATACACTGCTCACGTAACTGATCATGCACTGATCACGTAACTGATCATGCACTGATCACGTGGCTGAACATGCCCTGAACACGTGACTGACCATGCACTGATCACGTGACTCATCATGCACTGATCACGTGGCTATCATGCAATGCTCACGTGGCTGATCATGCAATGACCACGCAGCTACCATGTACTGGTCACATGACTGATCATGCACTGATCACGTAATTGATCATGCACTGAACACCTGGATTATCATGCATTGATCATGTGACTGATCATGTGCTGATCATGTTTGGTGTCACACACTGATCGTGTGCATCTGCAGGCAATGAACAAAGAGCTGAGTAGGCAGGAATCAGTCAGCAGGCTATAATCATGGAACTCAGCTTTGAGAAATCATGCTGCTCAGCTGGCAATAATCAAGTAGGTGAGCAGGCAGGAATTATGCAGCACAGGTGGCAATTGTCAAGGAGATGACAGGCAGGAATCGTACAGCTCAGCTGGCAATTGTCAAGCAGATGAGCAGACAGTATTCACGCAGCTCAGCAGGCCCTTATCACGTGACTGAGCATGCACTGTTCACCCGGATGATCATACACTGATCATGTGACAGATCATGCACTGATCACGTGGCTATCATGCACTGCTCACGTGGCTGTTCATGCAATGATCACGTAGCAACCATGTACTGGTCACGTGAGTGATCATGCACTGATCACGTAATTGATCATGAACTGATGAGTTGACTTATTATGCACTGTTCACGTGAGTGATCATGCACTGATCACGTGACTGATCATGCACTGATCTCGTGGCTATCATGCACGGCTCATGTGGCTGATCATGCAATGATCACCTAGCTACCATATACTGGTCAAGTGACTGATCATGCACTGATCACGTAATTCATCATGCAGTGATCATGTGGCTGATCATGCACTGATCACGTGGCTGATCATCCACTGATCACGTGACTAATCATGGACTGATCACGTGACTGATCATGCACTGATCACGTGGCTATCATGCACTGATCACTTGGCTGGTCATACACTGATCACGTGCCTGGTCATGCACAGATTACATGACTGATCATGCACTGAACACGTGACTGATCATGCACTGATCACGTGGCTATCATGCACTACTCACGTGGCTGATCATGCAATGATCATGTAGCTACCATGTACAGGTCAGGTGACTGATCATACACCCATCAGGTGACGGATCATGCACTGATCATGTGGCTGATCATACACTGATCACCTGCCTGGTCATGCACAGATCACGTGACAAATCATGAACTGATCACATAGCTATCATGAACTGATCACCTGGCTGATCATGCACTGATCACGTGGCTGATCATGCACTGCTCACTCGGCTGTTCATGCAATGATCACGTAGCTAGCATGTACTGGTCACGTGAATGATCATGCACTGATCACGTAATTGATCATGCACTGATCATGTGGCTGATCATGCACTGATCACGTGGCTGATCCTACACTGATCACGTAACTGATCATGCACTGATCATATGACTGATCATGCACTGATCTCGTGGCTATAATGCACTGATCACTTGGCTGGACATACACTGATCATGTGCCTGGTCATGCACTGATCACGTGGCTGATCATACACTGATCACATGACTGATCATACACTGATCTCGTGTCTGATCATGCACTGATCACGTGGCTATCATGCACTGCTCACGTGGCTGATCATGTGATGATGACACAGCTAACATGTACTGGTCACATGACTGAGCATGCACTGATCACGTGACTGATCATGCAGTGATCACGTGGCTATCGTGCACTACTCACGTGGCTGATGATGCAATGATCATGTAGCTACCATGTACAGGTCACGTGAATGATCATACACCCATCAGGTGACTGATCATGCACTGATCACGTGGCTATCATGCAGTGATCACGAGACTGATCATGCACTGATCACGTCTATATCATGCACTGATCACATGACTGCCCATGCACTGATCACGTGGATGATCATACACTAATCATGTGACAGATCATGCACTGATCACGTGGCTGATCATGCACTGATACCGTGACTGAGCATGGACTGATCACATGACTATCATGTAGTGATCACGTGACTTAATGGCGCTGATCATGTGACTGATCGTGCGCTGATCATGTTTGCTATCATACACTGATCATGTGCCTCTGGAGGCAATAAACAAAGAGCTGAGTAGGCACGAATCATACAGTCAGCAGGCAATAATCATGGAACTCAGCTGTGAGGAATCATGCTGCTCAGCTGGCAATAAGCAAGCAGCTGAGCAGGCAGGAATTACGCAGCACAGCGGGCAATTGTCAAGCAGATGACAGGCAGGAATCGTGCAGCTCAGCTGGCAATTGTCAAGCAGATGAGCAGACAGTCATCACGCAGCTCAGCAGGCCCTGATCACGTGACTGAGCATGCACTGTTCACGTGGCTGATCATACACTGATCACGTGATTGATCATGCACTGATCACATGGATATCATGCACTGATCACGTGGCTGATCATACACTGTTCACGTAACTGATCATGCACTGATCACGTAATTGATCATGCACTGATCACGTGGCTGATCATGCAATGATCACGTAACTGATCATGCACTGATCACGTGAATGATCATGCACTGATCACGTGGCTCTCATGCACTGATCACGTAGCTGATCATACACTGTTCACGTGTCTGACCATGCACTGATCACGTGGCTGATCATACACTGTTCACGTAACTGATCATGCACTGATCACGTAATTGATCATGCAGTGATCACGTGGCTGATCATGCAATGATCACCTAGCTACCATGTAATGGTCCCGTGAGTGATCATGCACTGATCACGTGATTGATCATGCACTGATCACTTGGATATCATGCACTGATCACGTGGCTGATCATACACTGCTTACGTAACTGATCATGCACTGATCACGTGGCTATCATGCACTGCTCACGTGGCTGATCATGCAATGATCACGCAGCTACCATGTACTGTTCACATGACTGATCATGCACTGATCACATAATTGATCATGCACTGACCACCTGCCTATCATGCATTGATTTTGTGACTGATCATGTGCTGATCATGTTTGGTGTCACACACTGATCATGTGCCTCTGGAAGCAATGAACATAGAGCTGAGTAGGCAGGAATCAGTCAGCAGGCTATAATCATGGAACTCACCTCTGAGAAATCATGCTGCTCAGCTGGCAATAATCAAGTAGATGAGCAGGCAGGAATTACGCAGCACAGGTGGCAATTGTCAAGGAGATGACAGGCAGGAATCGTGCAGCTCAGCTGGAAATTGTCAAGCAGATGAGCAGACAGTAATCACGCAGCTCAGCAGGCCCTGATCAAGTGACTGAGCATGTACTGTTCACGTGGATGATCACACACCTATCACGTGACTGATCATGCACTGATCATGTGGGTGATCATGCACTGATGACGTGGCTATAATGCACTGATCACTTGGCTGGACATACACTGATCACATGCCTGGTCATGCACTGATCACGTGGCTGATCATGCACTGATCACGTGACTGATCATGCACTGATCTTGTGTCTGATAATGCACTGATCACGTGGCTGATCATGCAATGATCACGTGGCTATCATGCACTACTCACGTTACTGATCATGCCCTGATCAAGTGGCTATCATGCACTGACCACGTGGCTGATCATGCAATGATCATGAAGCTACCATGTACCGGTCACGTGACCGATCATACACCCATCAGGTGACTGATCATGCACTGATCACGTGGCTATATTGCACTGTTAATGTGGCTGATCATACACTGATCACCTGCCTGGTCATGCACAGATCAGGTGACTAATCATGAACTGATTACGTAGCTATCATGTACTGATCACCTGGCTGATCATGCACTGATCATGTGGCTGATCTTACACTGATCACATGACTGATCATACACTGATCTCGTGTCTGATCATGCACTGATCACGTGGCTATCATGCACTGCTCACGTGGCTGATCATGCGATGATCACGCAGCTACCAGTACTGGTCACATGACTGATCCATGCACTGATCACGTGACTGATCATGCATGATCACGTGGGTATCGTGCACTACTCACGTGGCTGATGATGCAATGATCATGTAGCGACCATGTACAGGTCACGTGAATGATCATACACCTATCAGGTGACTGATCATGCACTGATCACGTGGGTATCATGCACTGATCACGAGACTGATCATGCACTGATCACGTCTATATCATGCACTGATCACATGACGGCCCATACAGTGATCACGTGGATGATCATACACTAATCATGTGACAGATCATGCACTGATCACGTGGCTGATCATGCACTGATACCGTGACTGAGCATGGACTGATCACATGACTATCATGTAGTGATCACGTGACTTAATGGCGCTGATCATGTGACTGATCGTGCGCTGATCATGTTTGCTATCATACACTGATCATGTGCCTCTGGAGGCAATAAACAAAGAGCTGAGTAGGCACAAATCATACAGTCAGCAGGCAATAATCATGGAACTCAGCTGTGAGGAATCCTGCTGCTCAGCTGGCAATAAGCAGCAGCTGAGCAGGCAGGATTACGCAGCACAGCGGGCAATTGTCAAGCAGATGACGGCAAGGAATCGTGCCAGCTCAGCTGGCAATTGTCAAGCAGATGAGCAGACAGTAATCACGCAGCTCAGCAGGCCTGATCACGTGACTGAGCATGCACTGTTCACGTGGCTGATCATACACTGATCACGTGATTGATCATGCACTGATCACATGGATATCATGGCATGATCACGTGGCTGATCATACACTGGTCACGTCGTGATCATGCACTGATCACGTAATTGATCATGCACTGATCACGTGGCTGATCATGCAATGATCACGTAACTGATCATGCACTGATCACGTGAATGATCATGCACTGA
>NW_020191714.1:0-69586 GCF_002263795.3 Bos taurus | reverse complement strand
CAGCTCTTTGAGTATTGCCTCCTGAGGTCCCTGTTCGGGCGCCGCCTGCCGGGGACCAGCCCGACCTGACCAGGGTATTCGATGGAGAGATGGCCTAGGCGACTATTTATATGCTAATCAGAGATGTCAAGAATAATAGTATGAGGAGAGCTCAGTAGGAAAATTCGGTGGAGAAAAGAAACTGAGTAGCTTGGTTTACGCGAAGACCAATCAAACTTCAAGACATGAAAGTTTGGACCACTTACGTAGGCGCGAGGCGCCCTCTCGAATGGCGGAAGGTGCCTCACCTAGACACCTTCTCCGAGTGGGTCTTAGCAGCCCGGCATATTAGTAAGCGTGGTGGGTTGCCGCGCTCCAGATGGAGATCAGCTGGAAGTTAAAGCGGAAGAATGACAAGGAACTTTTGGAATTGGAGCTGTAAGTTAACTCTTTGACAGAGAGAGCGAGATGGTGGTGGGGGACCGCCCCAGTGAAATCAGAGGTGAGTGCACAAAGCAATACCAGTAGGCAGACTCTGGGTTTTTTGGGGGGGGAGATGCTCGAGAATATCCGGTGGACCCTGAGGCTCGATTCCCGCATTTGCGTATGCCCGAGCCTCCCTTCCTCATTACCTTTTGGTCCCATAATGGGGAAGTCCTCCCCGGCTCCCGGGCCACTGATCAAGTGCATGCCTCCAGTCACGGATATCAGTGCCCTGCCCTCAGGCCACGGTGGATCACTGGACGGCACAGTCCACGTGATTCAGCGCCTCTCAGTCACGTGATCACCGTGATAAACACGTGATCAGTGAAGACCAGCCACGTGATCACTGCATGCGCAGTCAGGTGGCCAGTTCCTGATCAGCCACGTGATCAGTGCGTGCACAGTCCCTGATCAGCGCCTGTCAGTCACTGATCACTGCCTGATAAACACGTGATCAGTGCCCGAACAGCCACGTCATCAGTGCATGCGCAGTCACGTGATCAGTGCATGATAGCCACGTGATCAGTGCGTGCACAGGCCCATGATCAGCGCCCTGTCAGTCACTGATCATTGGCCTGATAAACACGTGAATCAGTGCATGATGAGCCATGTGATCAGTGCCCTGATCCGCCAGGTCATCAGTGCATGCGCAGTCACGTGATCAGTGCATGATAGCCACGTGATCAGTGCATTGGCCTCAGTCACGTGATCTGTACTTTATCAGCCACGTGAACAGTGCCTGCAGAGTCACGTGATCAGGGCCTGCTGAGCTGCGTGATTCCTGCCGGCTCATCTGCATGACAATTGCCAGCTGAGCTGCGTGATTCCTGCCTGGTCACTGCTTGATTATTTGCCAGTTGAGCAGCATGATTCGTCACTGCTGACCTCCATGCTTATTGTCTGCTGATTGCGTGGTTCGTGTCTGCTCAGCTCTTTGAGTATTGCCTCCTGAGGTCCCTGTTCGGTCGCCACCTGCCGGGGACCAGCCCAGCTGATCCAGGGTATTCGAAGGAGAGATGGCCTAGGCGACTATTTATATGCTAATCAGAGATGTCAGAATAATAGTATGAGGAGAGCTCAGTAGGAAAATTCGGTGGAGAAAAGAGACTGAGTAGCTTGGTTTACGCGGAAGACCAATTAAACTTCAAGACATGAAGTTTGCACCACTTATGTAGGCCGCAGGCGCCCTCTCGAATAACGAAAGGTGCCTCACCCTAGACACCTTCTCGAGTGGGGTCTTAGCAGCCCAGGCATAATTAGTAATCGTGGTGGGTTCCGCGCTCCAGATGGAGACTCAGCTGGAAGTTAAAGGGAGAATGACAAGGAACTTTATGAATTGGAACTGTAAGTTAACTCTTTGACAGAGAGAGCGAGATGGTGGTGGGGTTCAGCCCCCAGTGAAATCAGAGGTGAGTGCACAAAGCAATACAGTAGGCAGACTCTGGTTTTTTTGGGGGGAGATGCTCGAGAATATCCGGGTGGACCCCTGGGCTCGATCCCGCATTTGCGTATGCCGAGCCTCCTTCCTCATGACCTTTGTCCAGAATGGAAGTCCTCCCCGGCTCCCGGCACATGATCAGTGCATGCTCACTCACGATATCAGTGCATGATCAGCCACGTGATCACTGACGGCACAGTCACGTGATCAGCGCCTCTCAGTCACGTGATCACCGGATGATAAACACGTGATCAGTGAACGACCAGCCACGTGATCACTGCCTGCACAGTCAGGAAGTCAGTTCGTGATCAGCCAACTGATCAGTGGCGTGCACAGTCCCATGATGAGCGCCTGTCAGTCACTGATCACTGTCTGATAAACACGTGATCAGTGCCCGATCAGCCATGTCATCAGTCCTTGTGAAGTCACGTGATCAGTGCATGATAGCCACGTGATCAGTGCGTGCACAGGCCCATGATCAGCGCCTGTCAGTCACTGAGCATTGCCTGATAAACAGGTGATCAGTACATGATGAGCCATGTGATCAGTGCCTGAGCAGCCACGTCATCAGTGCATGCGCAGTCACGTGATCAGTGCATGATAGCCACGTGATCAGTGCATGCTCAGTCACGTGACCTGTACTTGATCAGCCACGTGATAGTGCCTGCAGAGTCACGTGATCAGGGCCTGCTGAGCTGCGTGATTCCTGCCCGGCTCATCTGCATGACAATTACCAGCTGAGCTGGCGTGATTCCTGCCGGCTCATCTGCTTGACAATTGCCAGCTGAGCTGCGTGATTCCTGCCTGGTCACCTGCTTGATTATTGACAGTTGAGCAGCATGATCGTCACTGCTGAGCTCCATGCTTATTGCCTGCTGATTGCGTGGTTTCGTGTCTGCACAGCTCTTGAGTATTGCCTCCTGAGGTCCCTGTTCGGGCGCCGCCTGCCGGGGATCAGCCCGACCTGATCCAGGGTATTCGATGGAGAGATGGCCTAGGCGACTATTTATATGCTAATCAGAGATGTCAAGAATAATAGTATGAGGAGAGCTCAGTAGGAAAATTCGGTGGAGAAAAGAAACTGAGTAGCTTGGTTTACGCGGAAGACCAATCAAACTTCAAGACATGAAGTTTGGGACCACTTACGTAGGCCGCAGGCGCCCTCTCGAATGGCGGAAGGTGCCTCACCCTAGACACCTTCTCGACTGGGTCTTAGCAGCCCAGGCATAATTAGTAAGCGTGGTCGGTGCCGCGCTCCAGATGGAGACTCAGCTGGAAGTTAAAGCGAAGATGACAAGGAACTTTATGAATTGGAGCTGTAAGTTAACTCTTTGACAGACAGAGCGAGATGGTGGTGGGGGACAGCCCCCAGTGAAATCAGAGGTGAGAGCACAAAGCAATACAGTAGGCAGACTCTGGTTTTTTTGGGGGGGAGATGCTCGAGAATATCCGGGTGGACTCCTGAGGCTCGATCCCGCATTTGCGTATGCCGAGCCTCCTTCCTCATGACCTTTGTCCAGAGTGGAAGGCCTCCCCGGCTCCCGGCACATGATCAGTGCATGCTCACTCACGATATCAGTGCATGATCAGCGACGTGATCACTGACGGCCCAGTCACGTGATCAGCGCCTCTCAGTCACGGGATCACCGGGTGATAAACACTTGATCAGTGAACGACCAGCCACGTGATCACTGCATGCGCAGTCAGGTGGCCAGTTCCTGATCAGCCACGTGATCAGTGCGTGCACAGTCCCATGATCAGCGCCTGTCAGTCACTGATCACTGCCTGATAAACACGTGATCAGTGCCCGAACAGCCACGTCATCAGTGCATGCGCAGTCACGTGATCAGTGCATGATAGCCACGTGATCAGTGCGTGCACAGGCCCATGATCAGCGCCTGTCAGTCACTTATCATTGCCTGATAAACACGTGATCAGTGCATGATGAGCCATGTGATCAGTGCCTGATCCGCCAGGTCATCATGCATGCGCAGTCACGTGATCAGTGCATGATAGCCACGTGATCAGTGCATGCTCAGTCACGTGATCTGTACTTTATCAGCCACGTGAACAGTGCCTGCAGAGTCACGTGATCAGGGCCTGCTGAGCTGCGTGATTCCTGCCGGCTCATCTGCATGACAATTGCCAGCTGAGCTGCGTGATTCCTGCCTGGTCACCTGCTTGATTATTGACAGTTGAGCAGCATGATTCGTCACTGCTGACCTCCATGCTTATTGCCTGCTGATTGCGTGGTTCGTGTCTGCACAGCTCTTTGAGTATTGCCTCCTGAGGTCCCTGTTCGGGCGCCGCCTGCCGGGGACCAGCCCGACCTGACCCAGGGTATTCGATGGAGAGATGGCCTAGGCGACTATTTATATGCTAATCAGAGATGTCAAGAATAATAGTATGAGGAGAGCTCAGTAGGAAAATTCGGTGGAGAAAAGAAACTGAGTAGCTTGGTTTACGCGGAAGACCAATCAAACTTCAAGACATGAAGTTTGGACCACTTACGTAGGCCGCAGGCGCCCTCTCGAATGGCGGAAGGTGCCTCACCCTAGACACCTTCTCGAGTGGGTCTTAGCAGCCCAGGCATAATTAGTAAGCGTGGTGGGTGCCGCGCTCCAGATGGAGACTCAGCTGGAAGTTAAAGCGAAGAATGACAAGGAACTTTATGAATTGGAGCTGTAAGTTAACTCTTTGACAGAGAGAGCGAGATGGTGGTGGGGTTCAGCCCCCAGTGAAATCAGAGGTGAGTGCACAAAGCAATACAGTAGGCAGACTCTGGGTTTTTTTGGGGGGAGATGCTCGAGAATATCCGGGTGGACCCCTGAGGCTCGATCCCGCATTTGCGTATGCCGAGCCTCCTTCCTCATTACCTTTGTCCATAATGGAAGTCCTCCCCGGCTCCCGGCACATGATCAGTGCATGCTCACTCACGATATCAGTGCATGATCAGCCACGTGATCACTGACGGCACAGTCACGTGATCAGCGCCTCTCAGTCACGGGATCACAGGGTGATAAACACGTGATCAGTGAAAGACCAGCCACGTGATCACTGCATGCGCAGTCAGGTGGCCAGTTCCTGATCAGCCACGTGATCAGTGCGTGCACAGTCCCATGATCAGCGCCTATCAGTCACTGATCACTGCCTGATAAACACGTGATCAGTGCCCGAACAGCCACGTCATCAGTGCATGCGCAGTCACGTGATCAGTGCATGATAGCCACGTGATCAGTGCGTGCACAGGCCCATGATCAGCGCCTGTCAGTCACTGATCATTGCCTGATAAACACGTGATCAGTGCATGATGAGCCATGTGATCAGTGCCTGATCCGCCAGGTCATCAGTGCATGCGCAGTCACGTGATCAGTGCATGATAGCCACGTGATCAGTGCATGCTCAGTCACCTGATCTGTACTTTATCAGCCACGTGAACAGTGCCTGCAGAGTCACGTGATCAGGGCCTGCTGAGCTGCGTGATTCCTGCCGGCTCATCTGCATGACAATTGCCAGCTGAGCTGCGTGATTCCTGCCTGGTCACCTGCTTGATTATTGCCAGTTGAGCAGCATGATTCGTCACTGCTGACCTCCATGCTTATTGTCTGCTGATTGCGTGGTTCGTGTCTGCTCAGCTCTTTGAGTATTGCCTCCTGAGGTCCCTGTTCGGGCGCCACCTGCCGGGGACCAGCCCCAGCTGATCCAGGGTATTCGAAGGAGAGATGGCCTAGGCGACTATTTATATGCTAATCAGAGATGTCAAGAATAATAGTATGAGGAGAGCTCAGTAGGAAAATTCGGTGGAGAAAAGAGACTGAGTAGCTTGGTTTACGCGGAAGACCAATTAAACTTCAAGACATGAAGTTTGCACCACTTACGTAGGCCGCAGGCGCCCTCTCGAATAACGAAAGGTGCCTCACCCTAGACACCTTCTCGAGTGGGTCTTAGCAGCCCAGGCATAATTAGTAATCGTGGTGGGTTCCACGCTCCAGATGGAGACTCAGCTGGAAGTTAAAGGGAAGAATGACAAGGAACTTTATGAATTGGAACTGTAAGTTAACTCTTTGACAGAGAGAGCGAGATGGTGGTGGGGTTCAGCCCCCAGTGAAATCAGAGGTGAGTGCACAAAGCAATACAGTAGGCAGACTCTGGTTTTTTTTGGGGGGAGATGCTTGAGAATATCCGGGTGGACCCCTGGGCTCGATCCCGCATTTGCGTATGCCGAGACTCCTTCCTCATGACCTTTGTCCAGAATGGAAGTCCTCCCCGGCTCCCGGCACATGATCAGTGCATGCTCACTCACGATATCAGTGCATGATCAGCCACGTGATCACTGACGGCACAGTCACGTGATCAGCGCCTCTCAGTCACGTGATCACCGGATGATAAACACGTGATCAGTGAACGACCAGCCACGTGATCACTGCCTGCACAGTCAGGAAGTCAGTTCGTGATCAGCCAACTGATCAGTGCGTGCACAGGCCCATGATCAGCGCCTGTCAGTCACTGAGCATTGCCTGATAAACACGTGATCAGTGCATGATGAGCCATGTGATCAGTGCCTGATCCGCCAGGTCATCAGTGCATGCGCAGTCACGTGATCAGTGCATGATAGCCACGTGATCAGTGCATGCTCAGTCACGTGATCTGTACTTTATCAGCCACGTGAACAGTGCCTGCAGAGTCACGTGATCAGGGCCTGCTGAGCTGCGTGATTCCTGCCGGCTCATCTGCATGACAATTGCCAGCTGAGCTGCGTGATTCCTGCCTGGTCACCTGCTTGATTATTGCCAGTTGAGCAGCATGATTCGTCACTGCTGACCTCCATGCTTATTGTCTGCTGATTGCGTGGTTCGTGTCTGCTCAGCTCTTTGAGTATTGCCTCCTGAGGTCCCTGTTCGGTCGCCACCTGCCGGGGACCAGCCCCAGCTGATCCAGGGTATTCGAAGGAGAGATGGCCTAGGCGACTATTTATATGCTAATCAGAGATGTCAAGAATAATAGTATGAGGAGAGCTCAGTAGGAAAATTCGGTGGAGAAAAGAGACTGAGTAGCTTGGTTTACGCGGAAGACCAATTAAACTTCAAGACATGAAGTTTGCACCACTTATGTAGGCCGCAGGCGCCCTCTCGAATAACGAAAGGTGCCTCACCCTAGACACCTTCTCGAGTGGGTCTTAGCAGCCCAGGCATAATTAGTAATCGTGGTGGGTTCCGCGCTCCAGATGGAGACTCAGCTGGAAGTTAAAGGGAAGAATGACAAGGAACTTTATGAATTGGAACTGTAAGTTAACTCTTTGACAGAGAGAGCGAGATGGTGGTGGGGTTCAGCCCCCAGTGAAATCAGAGGTGAGTGCACAAAGCAATACAGTAGGCAGACTCTGGTTTTTTTTGGGGGGAGATGCTCGAGAATATCCGGGTGGACCCCTGGGCTCGATCCCGCATTTGCGTATGCCGAGCCTCCTTCCTCATGACCTTTGTCCAGAATGGAAGTCCTCCCCGGCTCCCGGCACATGATCAGTGCATGCTCACTCACGATATCAGTGCATGATCAGCCACGTGATCACTGACGGCACAGTCACGTGATCAGCGCCTCTCAGTCACGTGATCACCGGATGATAAACACGTGATCAGTGAACGACCAGCCACGTGATCACTGCCTGCACAGTCAGGAAGTCAGTTCGTGATCAGCCAACTGATCAGTGCGTGCACAGTCCCATGATGAGCGCCTGTCAGTCACTGATCACTGTCTGATAAACACGTGATCAGTGCCCGATCAGCCATGTCATCAGTCCTTGTGAAGTCACGTGATCAGTGCATGATAGCCACGTGATCAGTGCGTGCACAGGCCCATGATCAGCGCCTGTCAGTCACTGAGCATTGCCTGATAAACAGGTGATCAGTACATGATGAGCCATGTGATCAGTGCCTGAGCAGCCACGTCATCAGTGCATGCGCAGTCACGTGATCAGTGCATGATAGCCACGTGATCAGTGCATGCTCAGTCACGTGACCTGTACTTGATCAGCCACGTGATCAGTGCCTGCAGAGTCACGTGATCAGGGCCTGCTGAGCTGCGTGATTCCTGCCGGCTCATCTGCATGACAATTACCAGCTGAGCTGCGTGATTCCTGCCGGCTCATCTGCTTGACAATTGCCAGCTGAGCTGCGTGATTCCTGCCTGGTCACCTGCTTGATTATTGACAGTTGAGCAGCATGATTCGTCACTGCTGAGCTCCATGCTTATTGCCTGCTGATTGCGTGGTTCGTGTCTGCACAGCTCTTTGAGTATTGCCTCCTGAGGTCCCTGTTCGGGCGCCGCCTGCCGGGGATCAGCCCGACCTGATCCAGGGTATTCGATGGAGAGATGGCCTAGGCGACTATTTATATGCTAATCAGAGATGTCAAGAATAATAGTATGAGGAGAGCTCAGTAGGAAAATTCGGTGGAGAAAAGAAACTGAGTAGCTTGGTTTACGCGGAAGACCAATCAAACTTCAAGACATGAAGTTTGGACCACTTACGTAGGCCGCAGGCGCCCTCTCGAATGGCGGAAGGTGCCTCACCCTAGACACCTTCTCGACTGGGTCTTAGCAGCCCAGGCATAATTAGTAAGCGTGGTCGGTGCCGCGCTCCAGATGGAGACTCAGCTGGAAGTTAAAGCGAAGAATGACAAGGAACTTTATGAATTGGAGCTGTAAGTTAACTCTTTGACAGACAGAGCGAGATGGTGGTGGGGGACAGCCCCCAGTGAAATCAGAGGTGAGAGCACAAAGCAATACAGTAGGCAGACTCTGGTTTTTTTGGGGGGGAGATGCTCGAGAATATCCGGGTGGACTCCTGAGGCTCGATCCCGCATTTGCGTATGCCGAGCCTCCTTCCTCATGACCTTTGTCCAGAGTGGAAGGCCTCCCCGGCTCCCGGCACATGATCAGTGCATGCTCACTCACGATATCAGTGCATGATCAGCGACGTGATCACTGACGGCCCAGTCACGTGATCAGCGCCTCTCAGTCACGGGATCACCGGGTGATAAACACTTGATCAGTGAACGACCAGCCACGTGATCACTGCATGCGCAGTCAGGTGGCCAGTTCCTGATCAGCCACGTGATCAGTGCGTGCACAGTCCCATGATCAGCGCCTGTCAGTCACTGATCACTGCCTGATAAACACGTGATCAGTGCCCGAACAGCCACGTCATCAGTGCATGCGCAGTCACGTGATCAGTGCATGATAGCCACGTGATCAGTGCGTGCACAGGCCCATGATCAGCGCCTGTCAGTCACTTATCATTGCCTGATAAACACGTGATCAGTGCATGATGAGCCATGTGATCAGTGCCTGATCCGCCAGGTCATCATGCATGCGCAGTCACGTGATCAGTGCATGATAGCCACGTGATCAGTGCATGCTCAGTCACGTGATCTGTACTTTATCAGCCACGTGAACAGTGCCTGCAGAGTCACGTGATCAGGGCCTGCTGAGCTGCGTGATTCCTGCCGGCTCATCTGCATGACAATTGCCAGCTGAGCTGCGTGATTCCTGCCTGGTCACCTGCTTGATTATTGACAGTTGAGCAGCATGATTCGTCACTGCTGACCTCCATGCTTATTGCCTGCTGATTGCGTGGTTCGTGTCTGCACAGCTCTTTGAGTATTGCCTCCTGAGGTCCCTGTTCGGGCGCCGCCTGCCGGGGACCAGCCCGACCTGACCCAGGGTATTCGATGGAGAGATGGCCTAGGCGACTATTTATATGCTAATCAGAGATGTCAAGAATAATAGTATGAGGAGAGCTCAGTAGGAAAATTCGGTGGAGAAAAGAAACTGAGTAGCTTGGTTTACGCGGAAGACCAATCAAACTTCAAGACATGAAGTTTGGACCACTTACGTAGGCCGCAGGCGCCCTCTCGAATGGCGGAAGGTGCCTCACCCTAGACACCTTCTCGAGTGGGTCTTAGCAGCCCAGGCATAATTAGTAAGCGTGGTGGGTGCCGCGCTCCAGATGGAGACTCAGCTGGAAGTTAAAGCGAAGAATGACAAGGAACTTTATGAATTGGAGCTGTAAGTTAACTCTTTGACAGAGAGAGCGAGATGGTGGTGGGGTTCAGCCCCCAGTGAAATCAGAGGTGAGTGCACAAAGCAATACAGTAGGCAGACTCTGGGTTTTTTTGGGGGGAGATGCTCGAGAATATCCGGGTGGACCCCTGAGGCTCGATCCCGCATTTGCGTATGCCGAGCCTCCTTCCTCATTACCTTTGTCCATAATGGAAGTCCTCCCCGGCTCCCGGCACATGATCAGTGCATGCTCACTCACGATATCAGTGCATGATCAGCCACGTGATCACTGACGGCACAGTCACGTGATCAGCGCCTCTCAGTCACGGGATCACAGGGTGATAAACACGTGATCAGTGAAAGACCAGCCACGTGATCACTGCATGCGCAGTCAGGTGGCCAGTTCCTGATCAGCCACGTGATCAGTGCGTGCACAGTCCCATGATCAGCGCCTATCAGTCACTGATCACTGCCTGATAAACACGTGATCAGTGCCCGAACAGCCACGTCATCAGTGCATGCGCAGTCACGTGATCAGTGCATGATAGCCACGTGATCAGTGCGTGCACAGGCCCATGATCAGCGCCTGTCAGTCACTGATCATTGCCTGATAAACACGTGATCAGTGCATGATGAGCCATGTGATCAGTGCCTGATCCGCCAGGTCATCAGTGCATGCGCAGTCACGTGATCAGTGCATGATAGCCACGTGATCAGTGCATGCTCAGTCACCTGATCTGTACTTTATCAGCCACGTGAACAGTGCCTGCAGAGTCACGTGATCAGGGCCTGCTGAGCTGCGTGATTCCTGCCGGCTCATCTGCATGACAATTGCCAGCTGAGCTGCGTGATTCCTGCCTGGTCACCTGCTTGATTATTGCCAGTTGAGCAGCATGATTCGTCACTGCTGACCTCCATGCTTATTGTCTGCTGATTGCGTGGTTCGTGTCTGCTCAGCTCTTTGAGTATTGCCTCCTGAGGTCCCTGTTCGGGCGCCACCTGCCGGGGACCAGCCCCAGCTGATCCAGGGTATTCGAAGGAGAGATGGCCTAGGCGACTATTTATATGCTAATCAGAGATGTCAAGAATAATAGTATGAGGAGAGCTCAGTAGGAAAATTCGGTGGAGAAAAGAGACTGAGTAGCTTGGTTTACGCGGAAGACCAATTAAACTTCAAGACATGAAGTTTGCACCACTTACGTAGGCCGCAGGCGCCCTCTCGAATAACGAAAGGTGCCTCACCCTAGACACCTTCTCGAGTGGGTCTTAGCAGCCCAGGCATAATTAGTAATCGTGGTGGGTTCCACGCTCCAGATGGAGACTCAGCTGGAAGTTAAAGGGAAGAATGACAAGGAACTTTATGAATTGGAACTGTAAGTTAACTCTTTGACAGAGAGAGCGAGATGGTGGTGGGGTTCAGCCCCCAGTGAAATCAGAGGTGAGTGCACAAAGCAATACAGTAGGCAGACTCTGGTTTTTTTTGGGGGGAGATGCTTGAGAATATCCGGGTGGACCCCTGGGCTCGATCCCGCATTTGCGTATGCCGAGACTCCTTCCTCATGACCTTTGTCCAGAATGGAAGTCCTCCCCGGCTCCCGGCACATGATCAGTGCATGCTCACTCACGATATCAGTGCATGATCAGCCACGTGATCACTGACGGCACAGTCACGTGATCAGCGCCTCTCAGTCACGTGATCACCGGATGATAAACACGTGATCAGTGAACGACCAGCCACGTGATCACTGCCTGCACAGTCAGGAAGTCAGTTCGTGATCAGCCAACTGATCAGTGCGTGCACAGTCCCATGATGAGCGCCTGTCAGTCACTGATCACTGTCTGATAAACACGTGATCAGTGCCCGATCAGCCATGTCATCAGTCCTTGTGAAGTCACGTGATCAGTGCATGATAGCCACGTGATCAGTGCGTGCACAGGCCCATGATCAGCGCCTGTCAGTCACTGAGCATTGCCTGATAAACAGGTGATCAGTACATGATGAGCCATGTGATCAGTGCCTGAGCAGCCACGTCATCAGTGCATGCGCAGTCACGTGATCAGTGCATGATAGCCACGTGATCAGTGCATGCTCAGTCACGTGACCTGTACTTGATCAGCCACGTGATCAGTGCCTGCAGAGTCACGTGATCAGGGCCTGCTGAGCTGCGTGATTCCTGCCGGCTCATCTGCATGATAATTGCCAGCTGAGCTGCGTGATTCCTGCCGGCTCCTCTGCTTGACAATTGCCAGCTGAGCTGCGTGATTCCTGCCTGGTCACCTGCTTGATTATTGACAGTTGAGCAGCATGATTCGTCACTGCTGAGCTCCATGCTTATTGCCTGCTGATTGCGTGGTTCGTGTCTGCACAGCTCTTTGAGTATTGCCTCCTGAGGTCCCTGTTCGGGCGCCGCCTGCCGGGGATCAGCCCGACCTGATCCAGGGTATTCGATGGAGAGATGGCCTAGGCGACTATTTATATGCTAAGCAGAGATGTCAAGAATAATAGTATGAGGAGAGCTCAGTAGGAAAATTCGGTGGAGAAAGAGACTGAGTAGCTTGGTTTACGCGGAAGACCAATCAAACTTCAAGACATGAAGTTTGGACCACTTACGTAGGCCGCAGGCGCCCTCTCGAATGGCGGAAGGTGCCTCACCCTAGACACCTTCTCGACTGGGTCTTAGCAGCCCAGGCATAATTAGTAAGCGTGGTGGGTGCCGCGCTCCAGATGGAGACTCAGCTGGAAGTTAAAGGGAAGAATGACAAGGAACTTTATGAATTGGAGCTGTAAGTTAACTCTTTGACAGACAGAGCGAGATGGTGCTGGGGGACAGCTCCCAGTGAAATCAGAGGTGAGAGCACAAAGGAATACACTAGGCAGACTCTGGTTTTTTTGGGGGGGAGATGCTCGAGAATATCCGGGTGGACTCCTGAGGCTCGATCCCGCATTTGAGTATGCCGAGCCTCCTTCCTCATGACCTCTGTCCAGAGTGGAAGGCCTGCCCGGCTCCCGGCACATGATCAGTGCATGCTCTCTCACGATATCAGTGCATGATCAGCCACGTGATCACTGACGGCACAGTCACGTGATCAGCGCCTCTCAGTCACGGGATCACCGGGTGATAAACACGTGATCAGTGAACGACCAGCCACGTGATCACTGCATGCGCAGTCAGGTGGCCAGTTCCTGATCAGCCACCTGATCAGTGCGTGCACAGGCCCATGATCAGCGCCTGTCAGTCACTGATCACTGCCTGATAAACACGTGATCAGTGCCCGAACAGCCACGTCATCAGTGCATGCGCAGTCACGTGATCAGTGCATGATAGCCACGTGATCAGTGCGTGCACAGGCCAATGATCAGCGCCTGTCAGTCACTGATCATTGCCTGATAAACACGTGATCAGTGCATGATGAGCCATGTGATCAGTGCCTGAGCAGCCACGTCATCAGTGCATGATAGCCACGTGATCAGTGCATGCTCAGTCACGTGATCTGTACTTGATCAGCCACGTGATCAGTGCCTGCAGAGTCACGTGATCAGGGCCTGCTGAGCTGCGTGATTCCTTCCGGCTCATCTGCATGATAATTGCCAGCTGAGCTGCGTGATTCCTGCCTGGTCACCTGCTTGATTATTGCCAGTTGAGCAGCATGATTCGTCACTGCTGACTGCCATGCTTATTGCCTGCTGATTGCGTGGTTCGTGTCTGCTCAGCTCTTTGAGTATTTCCTCCTGAGGTCCCTGTTCGGTCGCCACCTGCCGGGGACCAGCCCCAGCTGATCCAGGGTATTCGAAGGAGAGATGGCCTAGGCGACTATTTATATGCTAATCAGAGATGTCAAGAATAATAGTATGAGGAGAGCTCAGTAGGAAAATTCGGGGGAGAAAAGAGACTGAGTAGCTTGGTTTACGCGGAAGACCAATTAAACTACAAGACATGAAGTTTGCACCACTTACCTAGGCCGCAGGCGCCCTCTCGAATAACGAAAGGTGCCTCACCCTAGACACCTTCTCGAGTGGGTCTTAGCAGCCCAGGCATAATTAGTAATCGTGGTGGGTTCCGCGCTCCAGATGGAGACTCAGCTGGAAGTTAAAGGGAAGAATGACAAGGAACTTTATGAATTGGAGCTGTAAGTTAACTCTTTGACAGAGAGAGCGAGATGGTGGTGGGGTTCAGCCCCCAGTGAAATCAGAGGTGAGTGCACAAAGCAATACAGCAGGAAGACTCTGATTTTTTTGGGGGGGAGATGCTCGAGAATATCCGGGTGGACCCCTGAGGCTCGATCCCGCATTTGCGTATGCCGAGCCTCCTTCCTCATGACCTTTGTCCAGAATGGAAGTCCTCCCCGACTCCCGGCACATGATCAGTGCATGCTCAGTCACGATATCAGTGCATGATCAGCCACGTGATCACTGACGGCACAGTCACGTGATCAGCGCCTCTCAGTCACGTGATCACCGGATGATAAACACCCGATCAGTGAACGACCAGCCACGTGATCACTGCCTGCACAGTCAGGAAGTCAGTTCCTGATCAGCCACCTGATCAGTGCGTGCACAGTCCCATGATGAGCGCCTGTCAGTCACTGATCACTGTCTGATAACCACGTGATCAGTGCCCGATCAGCCATGTCATCAGTCCATGTGAAGAAACGTGATCAGTGCATGATAGCCACGTGATCAGTGCGTGCACAGTCCCATGATCAGCGCCTGTCAGTCACTGATCATTGCCTGATAAACACGTGATAAGTGCATGATGAGCCATGTGATCAGTGCCTGAGCAGCCACGACATCAGTGCATGAGCAGTCACGTGATCAGTGCATGATAGCCACGTGATTAGTGCATGCTGAGTCACGTTATCTGATTTGATCAGCCACGTGATCAGTGCCTGCAGAATCAGGTGATCAGGGCCTGCTGAGCTCCGTGATTCCTGCCGGCTCATGTGCATGACAATTGCCAGCTGAGCTGCGTGATTCCTGCCTGGTCACCTGCTTGATTATTGCCAGTTGAGCAGCATGATTCATCACTGCTGACCTCCATGCTTATTGCCTGCTGATTGCGTGGTTCGTGTCTGCACAGCTCTTTGAGTATTGCCTCCTGAGGTCCCTGTTCGGTCGCCACCTGCCGGGGACCAGCCCCAGCTGATCCAGGGTATTCGAAGGAGAGATGGCCTAGGCGACTATTTATATGCTAATCAGAGATGTCAAGAATAATAGTATGAGGAGAGCTCAGTAGGAAAATTCGGTGGAGAAAAGAGACTCAGTAGCTTGGTTTACGCGGAAGACCAATTAAACTTCAAGACATGAAGTTTGCACCACTTACGTAGGCCGCAGGCGCCCTCTCGAATAACGAAAGGTGCCTCACCCTAGACACCTTCTCGAGTGGGTCTTAGCAGCCCAGGCATAATTAGTAATCGTGGTGGGTTCCGCGCTCCAGATGGAGACTCAGCTGGAAGTTAAAGGGAAGAATGACAAGGAACTTTATGAATTGGAGCTGTAAGTTAACTCTTTGACAGAGAGAGCGAGATGGTGGTGGGGGACAGCCCCCAGTGAAATCAGAGGTGAGTGCACAAAGCAATACAGTAGGCAGACTCTGGTTTTTTTGGGGGGGAGATGCTCGAGAATATCCGGGTGGACTCCTGAGGCTCGATCCTGCATTTGCGTATGCCGAGCCTCCTTCCTCATGACCTTTGTCCACAGTGGAAGGCCTCCCCGGGTCCCGGCACATGATCAGTGCATGCTCACTCACGATATCAGTGCATGATCAGCCACGTGATCACTGACGGCACAGTCACGTGATCAGCGCCTCTCAGTCACGGGATCACCGGGTGATAAACACGTGATCAGTGAACGACCAGCCACGTGATCACTGCATGCGCAGTCAGGTGGCCAGTTCCTGATCAGCCACGTGATCAGTGCGTGCACAGGCCCATGATCAGCGCCTGTCAGTCACTGATCACTGCCTGATAAACACGTGATCAGTGCCTGAGCAGCCACGTCATCAGTGCATGCCCAGTCACGTGATCAGTGCATGATAGCCACGTGATCAGTGCATGCTCAGTCACGTGATCTGTACTTGATCAGCCACGTGATCAGTGCCTGCAGAGTCACGTGATCAGGGCCTGCTGAGCTGCGTGATTCCTGCCGGCTCATCTGCATGACAATTGCCAGCTGAGCTGCGTGATTCCTGCCGGCTCATCTGCTTGACAATTGCCAGCTGAGCTGCGTGATTCCTGCCTGGTCACCTGCTTGATTATTGCCAGTTGAGCAGCATGATTCGTCACTGCTGACCTCCATGCTTATTGCCTGCTGATTGCGTGGTTCGTGTCTGCTCAGCTCTTTGAGTATTGCCTCCTGAGGTCCCTGTTCGGGCGCCACCTGCCGGGGACCAGCCCCAGATGATCCAGGATATTCGAAGGAGAGATGGCCTAGGCGACTATTTATATGCTAATCAGAGATGTCAAGAATAATAGTATGAGGAGAGCTCAGTAGGAAAATTCGGTGGAGAAAAGAGACTGAGTAGCTTGGTTTACGCGGAAGACCAATTAAACTTCAAGACATGAAGCAAGCACCACTTACGTAGGCCGCAGGCGCCCTCTCGAATAACGAAAGGTGCCTCACCCTAGACACCTTCTCGAGTGGGTCTTAGCAGCCCAGGCATAATTAGTAAGCGTGGTGGGTTCCGCGCTCCAGATGGAGACTCAGCTGGAAGTTAAAGGGAAGAATGACAAGGAACTTTATGAATTGGAGCTGTAAGTTAACTCTTTGACAGAGAGAGCGAGATGGTGGTGGGGTTCAGCCCCCAGTGAAATCAGAGGTGAGTGCACAAAGCAATACAGTAGGCAGACTCTGGGTTTTTTTTGGGGGGAGATGCTCGAGAATATCCGGGTGGACCCCTGAGGCTCGATCCCGCATTTGCGTATGCCGAGCCTCCTTCCTCATGACCTTTGTCCACAGTGGAAGGCCTCCCCGGCTTCCCGGCACATGATCAGTGCATGCTCACTCACGATATCAGTGCAATGATCAGCCACGTGATCACTGACGGCACAGTCACGTGATCAGCGCCTCTCAGTCACGTGATCACCGTATGATAAACACGTGATCAGTGAACGACCAGCCACGTGATCACTGCCTGCGCAGTCAGGAGTCAGTTCCTAATCAGCCACGTGATCAGTGCGTGCACAGTCCCATGATCAGCGCCTGTCAGTCACTGATCACTGTCTGATAAACACGTGATCAGTGCCCGAACAGCCACGTCATCAGTGCATGGGCAGTCACGTGATCAGTGCATGATAGCCACGTGATCAGTGCGTGCACACTCCCATGATCAGCCCCTGTCAGTCACTGATCATTGCCTGATAAACACGTGATCAGTGCGTGATGAGCCATGTGATCAGTGCCTGAGCAGCCAAGTCATCAGTGCATGCGCAGTCACGTGATCAGTGCATGATAGCCACGTGATAAGTGCATGCTCAGTCCCGTGATCTGTACTTTATCAGCCACGAGATCTGTGCCTGCAGAGTAACGTGATCAGGGCCTGCTGAGCTGTGTGATTCCTGCCGGCTTCATCTGCATGACAATTGCCAGCTGAGCTGCCTGATTCCTGTCGGCTCATCTGCTTGACAATTGCCAGCTGAGCTGCGTGATTCCTGCCTGGTCACCTGCTTGATTATTGCCAGTTGAGCAGCATGATTCGTCACTCCTGAGCTCCATGCTTATTGCCTGCTGATTGCGTGGTTCGTGTCTGCTCAGCTCTTTGAGTATTGCCTCCTGAGGTCCCTGTTCGGTGGCCACCTGCCCGCGCGAGCCCCAGCTGATCCAGGGTATTCGAAGGAGAGATGGCCTTGGCGACTATTTATATGCTAATCAGAGATGTCAAGAATAATAGTATGAGGAGAGCTCAGTAGGAAAATCGGAGGAAAAAAGAGACTGAGGATCTTGGTGTTCACGGGAGACCAATCAAACTTCAAGACAAGAATTTTGCACCACTTACGTAGGCCGCAGGCGCCCTCTCGAATGGCGGAAGGTGCCTCACCCTAGACACCTTCTCGACTGGGTCTTAGCAGCCCAGGCATAATTAGTAAGCCTGGTGGGTGCAGCGCTCCAGATGGAGACTCAGCTGGAAGTTAAAGGGAAGAATGACAAGGAACTTTATGAATTGGAGCTGTAAGTTAACTCTTTGACAGAGAGAGCGAGATGGTGGTGGGGGACAGACCCCAGTGAAATCAGAGGTGAGTGCACAAAGCAATACAGTAGGCAGACTCTGGTTTTTTTGGAGGGGAGATGCTCGAGAATATCCGGGTGGACTCCTGAGGCTCGATCCCGCATTTGCGTATGCCGAGCCTCCTTCGTCATGACTTTTGTCCAGAGTGGAAGTCCTCCCCGGCTCCCGGCACATGATCAGTGCATGCTCACTCACGATATCAGTGCATGATCAGCCACGTGATCACTGATGGCACAGTCACGTGATCAGCGCCTGCCAGTCACGGGATCACCGGATGATAAACACGTGATCAGTGAACGACCAGCCACGTGATAACTGCATGCCCAGTCAGGTGGCCAGTCCCTGATCAGCCACGTGATCAGTGCGTGCACAGTCCCATGATCAGCGCCTGTCAGTCACTGATCACTGCCTGATAAACACGTGATCAGTGCCCGAACAGCCACGTCATCAGTGCATGCGCAGTCACGTGATCAGTGCATGATAGCCACGTGATCAGTGCGTGCACAGGCCCATGATCAGCGCCTGTCAGTCACTGATCATTGCCTGATAAACACGTGATCAGTGCATGATGAGCCATGTGATCAGTGTCTGAGCAGCCACGTCATCAGTCCATGCTCAGTCACGTGATCTGTACTTGATCAGCCACGTGATCAGTGCCTGCAGAGTCACGTGATCAGGGCCTGCTGAGCTTCGTGATTCCTGCCGCCTCATCTGCATGACAATTGCCAGCTGAGCTGCGTGATTCATGTCGGCTCATCTGCTTGACAATTGCCAGCTGAGCTGTGTGATTCCGGCCTGGTCACCTGCTTGATTATTGTCAGTTGAGCAGCATGATTCGTCACTGCTGACCTCCATGCTTATTGCCTGCTGATTGCGTGGTTCGTGTCTGCTCAGCTCTTTGAGTATTGCCTCCTGAGGTCCCTGTTCGGTCGCCACCTGCCGGGGACCAGCCCTAGCTGATCCAGGGTATTCGAAGGAGAGATGGCCTAGGCGACTATTTATATGCTAATCAGAGATGTCAAGAATAATAGTATGAGGAGAGCTCTGTAGGAAAATTCGGTGGAGAAAAGAGACTGAGTAGCTTGGTTTACGCGGAAGACCAATTAAACTTCAAGACATGAAGTTAGCACCACTTACGTAGGCTGCAGGCGCCCTCTCGAATAACAAAAGGTGCCTCACCCTAGACACCTTCTCGAGTGGGTCTTAGCAGTCCAGGCATAATTAGTAAGCGTGGTGGGTTCCGCGCTCCAGATGGAGACTCAGCTGGAAGTTAAAGGGAAGAATGACAAGGAACTTTATGAATTGGAGCTGTAAGTTAACTCTTTGACAGAGAGAGCGAGATGGTGGTGGGGGACAGCCCCCAGTGAAATCAGAGGTGAGAGCACAAAGCAATACAGTAGGCAGACTCTGGTTTTTTTTGGGGGGAGATGCTCGAGAATATCCGGGTGGACTCCTGAGGCTCGATCCCGCATTTGCGTATGCCGAACCTCCTTCGTCATGACCTTTGTCCAGAGTGGAAGGCCTCCCCGGCTTCCGGCACATGATCAGTGCATGCTCAGTCACGATATCAGTAAATGATCAGCCACGTGATCACTGACGGAACAGTCACGTGATCAGCGCCTCACATTCCCGGGATCACTGGATGATAAACACGTGATAAGTGAACGACCAGCCACGTGATCACTGCATGCGCAGTCAGGTGGCCAGTTCCTAATCAGCCACGTGATCAGTGCGTGCACAGTCCCATGATCAGCGCCATTCAGTCACTGATCACTGCCTGATAAACACGTGATCAATGCCCGAACAGCCAAGTCATCAGTGCATGCGCAGTCACGTGATCAGTGCATGATAGCCACGTGATCAGTGCGTGCACAGGCCCATGATCAGCGCCTGTCAGTCACTGATCATTGCCTGATAAACACGTGATCAGTGCATGATGAGCCGTGTGATCAGTGTCTGAGCAGCCACGTCATCAGTCCATGCTCAGTCACGTGATCTGTACTTGATCAGCCACGTGATCAGTGCCTGCAGAGTCACGTGATCAGGGCCTGCTGAGCTTCGTGATTCCTGCCGCCTCATCTGCATGACAATTGCCAGCTGAGCTGCGTGATTCATGTCGGCTCATCTGCTTGACAATTGCCAGCTGAGCTGTGTGATTCCGGCCTGGTCACCTGCTTGATTATTGTCAGTTGAGCAGCATGATTAGTCACTGCTGACCTCCATGCTTATTGCCTGCTGATTGCGTGGTTCGTGTCTGCTCAGCTCTTTGAGTATTGCCTCCTGAGGTCCCTGTTCGGTCGCCACCTGCCGGGGACCAGCCCTAGCTGATCCAGGGTATTCGAAGGAGAGATGGCCTAGGCGACTATTTATATGCTAATCAGAGATGTCAAGAATAATAGTATGAGGAGAGCTCTGTAGGAAAATTCGGTGGAGAAAAGAGACTGAGTAGCTTGGTTTACGCGGAAGACCAATTAAACTTCAAGACATGAAGTTAGCACCACTTACGTAGGCTGCAGGCGCCCTCTCGAATAACGAAAGGTGCCTCACCCTAGACAACTTCTCGAGTGGGTCTTAGCAGCCCAGGCATAATTAGTAATCGTGGTGGGTTCCGCGCTCCAGATGGAGACTCAGCTGGAAGTTAAAGGGAAGAATGACAAGGAACGTTATGAATTGGAGCTGTAAGTTAACTCTTTGACAGAGAGAGTGAAATGGTGGTGGGGTTCAGCCCCCAGTGAAATCAGAGGTGAGTGCACAAAGCAATACAGTAGGCAGACTCTGGTTTTTTGGGGGGGGAGATGCTCGAGAATATCCGGGTGGACCCCTGAGGCTCGATCCCGCACTTGCGTATGGCGAGCCTCCTTCCTCATGGCCTTTGTCCAGAATGGAAGTCCTCCCCGGCTCCCGGCACATGATCAGTGCATGCTCAGTCACGATATCAGTGCATGATCAGCCACGTGATCACTGACGGAACAGTCTCGTGATCAGCGCCTCTCAGTCACGGGATCACCGGATGATAAACACGAGATCAGTGAACGACCAGCCACGTGATCACTGCATGCGCAGTCAGGTGGCCAGTTCCTGATCAGCCACGTGATCAGTGCGTGCACAGTCCCATGATCAGCGCCTGTCAGTCACTGATCACTGCCTGATAAACACGTGATCAGTGCATGATGAGCCATGTGATCAGTGCCTGAGCAGCCACGTCATCAGTGCATGCGCAGTCACGTGATCAGTGCATGATAGCCACGTGATCAGTGCATGCTCAGTCACGTGATCTGTACTTGATCAGCCACGAGATCAGTGCCTGCAGAGTAACCTGATCAGGGCCTGCTGAGCTGTGTGATTCCTGCCGGCTCATCTGCATGACAATTGCCAGCTGAGCTGCCTGATTCCTGTCGGCTCATCTGCTTGACAATTGCCAGCTGAGCTTCGTGATTCCTGCCTGGTCACCTGCTTGTTTATTGCCAGTTGAGCAGCATGATTTGTCACTGCTGAGCTCCATGCTTATTGCCTGCTGATTGCGTGGTTCGTGTCTGCTCAGCTCTTTGAGTATTGCCTCCTGAGGTCCCTGTTCGGTCGCCACCTGCCGGGGACCAGCCCCAGCTGATCCAGGGTATTCGAAGGAGAGATGGCCTAGGCGACTCTTTATATGCTAATCAGAGATGTCAAGAATAATAGTATGAGGAGAGCTCAGTAGGAAAAATCGGAGGAAAAAAGAGACTGAGGATCTTGTTGTTCACGGGAGACCAATCAAACTTCAAGACAAGAACTTTGCACCACTTACGTAGGCCGCAGGCGCCCTCTCGAAGGGCGGAAGGTGCCTCACCCTAGACACCTTCTCGAGTGGGTCTTAGCAGTCCAGGCATAATTAGTAAGCGTGGTGGGTTCCGCGCTCCAGATGGAGACTCAGCTGGAAGTTAAAGGGAAGAATGACAAGGAACTTTATGAATTGGAGCTGTAAGTTAACTCTTTGACAGAGAGAGCGAGATGGTGGTGGGGGACAGCCCCCAGTGAAATCAGAGGTGAGAGCACAAAGCAATACAGTAGGCAGACTCTGGTTTTTTTTGGGGGGAGATGCTCGAGAATATCCGGGTGGACTCCTGAGGCTCGATCCCGCATTTGCGTATGCCGAACCTCCTTCGTCATGACCTTTGTCCAGAGTGGAAGGCCTCCCCGGCTTCCGGCACATGATCAGTGCATGCTCAGTCACGATATCAGTAAATGATCAGCCACGTGATCACTGACGGAACACTCACGTGATCAGCGCCTCACAGTCCCGAGATCACTGGATGATAAACACGTGATAAGTGAACGACCAGCCACGTGATCACTGCATGCGCAGTCAGGTGGCCAGTTCCTAATCAGCCACGTGATCAGTGCGTGCACAGTCCCATGATCAGCGCCTGTCAGTCACTGATCACTGCCTGATAAACACGTGATCAGTGCCCGAACAGCCACGTCATCAGTGCATGCGCAGTCACGTGATCAGTGCATGATAGCCACGTGATCAGTGCGTGCACAGGCCCATGATCAGCGCCTGTCAGTCACTGATCATTGCCTGATAAACACGTGATCAGTGCATGATGAGCCATGTGATCAGTGTCTGAGCAGCCACGTCATCAGTCCATGCTCAGTCACGTGATCTGTACTTGATCAGCCACGTGATCAGTGCCTGCAGAGTCACGTGATCAGGGCCTGCTGAGCTTCGTGATTCCTGCCGCCTCATCTGCATGACAATTGCCAGCTGAGCTGCGTGATTCATGTCGGCTCATCTGCTTGACAATTGCCAGCTGAGCTGTGTGATTCCGGCCTGGTCACCTGCTTGATTATTGTCAGTTGAGCAGCATGATTCGTCACTGCTGACCTCCATGCTTATTGCCTGCTGATTGCGTGGTTCGTGTCTGCTCAGCTCTTTGAGTATTGCCTCCTGAGGTCCCTGTTCGGTCGCCACCTGCCGGGGACCAGCCCTAGCTGATCCAGGGTATTCGAAGGAGAGATGGCCTAGGCGACTATTTATATGCTAATCAGAGATGTCAAGAATAATAGTATGAGGAGAGCTCTGTAGGAAAATTCGGTGGAGAAAAGAGACTGAGTAGCTTGGTTTACGCGGAAGACCAATTAAACTTCAAGACATGAAGTTAGCACCACTTACGTAGGCTGCAGGCGCCCTCTCGAATAACGAAAGGTGCCTCACCCTAGACACCTTCTCGAGTGGGTCTTAGCAGCCCAGGCATAATTAGTAATCGTGGTGGGTTCCGCGCTCCAGATGGAGACTCAGCTGGAAGTTAAAGGGAAGAATGACAAGGAACGTTATGAATTGGAGCTGTAAGTTAACTCTTTGACAGAGAGAGTGAAATGGTGGTGGGGTTCAGCCCCCAGTGAAATCAGAGGTGAGTGCACAAAGCAATACAGTAGGCAGACTCTGGTTTTTTTGGGGGGGAGATGCTCGAGAATATCCGGGTGGACCCCTGAGGCTCGATCCCGCACTTGCGTATGCCGAGCCTCCTTCCTCATGGCCTTTGTCCAGAATGGAAGTCCTCCCCGGCTCCCGGCACATGATCAGTGCATGCTCAGTCACGATATCAGTGCATGATCAGCCACGTGATCACTGACGGAACAGTCTCGTGATCAGCGCCTCTCAGTCACGGGATCACCGGATGATAAACACGAGATCAGTGAACGACCAGCCACGTGATCACTGCATGCGCAGTCAGGTGGCCAGTTCCTGATCAGCCACGTGATCAGTGCGTGCACAGTCCCATGATCAGCGCCTGTCAGTCACTGATCACTGCCTGATAAACACGTGATCAGTGCATGATGAGCCATGTGATCAGTGCCTGAGCAGCCACGTCATCAGTGCATGCGCAGTCACGTGATCAGTGCATGATAGCCACGTGATCAGTGCATGCTCAGTCACGTGATCTGTACTTGATCAGCCACGAGATCAGTGCCTGCAGAGTAACCTGATCAGGGCCTGCTGAGCTGTGTGATTCCTGCCGGCTCATCTGCATGACAATTGCCAGCTGAGCTGCCTGATTCCTGTCGGCTCATCTGCTTGACAATTGCCAGCTGAGCTTCGTGATTCCTGCCTGGTCACCTGCTTGTTTATTGCCAGTTGAGCAGCATGATTTGTCACTGCTGAGCTCCATGCTTATTGCCTGCTGATTGCGTGGTTCGTGTCTGCTCAGCTCTTTGAGTATTGCCTCCTGAGGTCCCTGTTCGGTCGCCACCTGCCGGGGACCAGCCCCAGCTGATCCAGGGTATTCGAAGGAGAGATGGCCTAGGCGACTCTTTATATGCTAATCAGAGATGTCAAGAATAATAGTATGAGGAGAGCTCAGTAGGAAAAATCGGAGGAAAAAAGAGACTGAGGATCTTGTTGTTCACGGGAGACCAATCAAACTTCAAGACAAGAACTTTGCACCACTTACGTAGGCCGCAGGCGCCCTCTCCAAGGGCGGAAGGTGCCTCACTCTAGACACCTTCTCGAGTGGGTCTTAGCAGTCCAGGCATAATTAGTAAGCGTGGTGGGTTCCGCGCTCCAGATGGAGACTCAGCTGGAAGTTAAAGGGAAGAATGACAAGGAACTTTATGAATTGGAGCTGTAAGTTAACTCTTTGACAGAGAGAGCGAGATGGTGGTGGGGGACAGCCCCCAGTGAAATCAGAGGTGAGAGCACAAAGCAATACAGTAGGCAGACTCTGGTTTTTTTGGGGGGGAGATGCTCGAGAATATCCGGGTGGACTCCTGAGGCTCGATCCCGCATTTTCGTATGCCGAACCTCCTTCGTCATGACCTTTGTCCAGAGTGGAAGGCCTCCCCGGCTTCCGGCACATGATCAGTGCATGCTCAGTCACGATATCAGTAAATGATCAGCCACGTGATCACTGACGGAACAGTCACGTGATCAGCGCCTCACAGTCCCGGGATCACTGGATGATAAACACGTGATAAGTGAACGACCAGCCACGTGATCACTGCATGCGCAGTCAGGTGGCCAGTTCCTAATCAGCCACGTGATCAGTGCGTGCACAGTCCCATGATCAGCGCCTGTCAGTCACTGATCACTGCCTGATAAACACGTGATCAATGCCCGAACAGCCAAGTCATCAGTGCATGCGCAGTCACGTGATCAGTGCATGATAGCCACGTGATCAGTGCGTGCACAGGCCCATGATCAGCGCCTGTCAGTCACTGATCATTGCCTGATAAACACGTGATCAGTGCATGATGAGCCATGTGATCAGTGTCTGAGCAGCCACGTCATCAGTCCATGCTCAGTCACGTGATCTGTACTTGATCAGCCACGTGATCAGTGCCTGCAGAGTCACGTGATCAGGGCCTGCTGAGCTTCGTGATTCTTGCCGCCTCATCTGCATGACAATTGCCAGCTGAGCTGCGTGATTCATGCCGGCTCATCTGCATGACAATTGCCAGCTGAGCTGCGTGATTCCTGCCTGGTCACCTGCTTGATTATTGCCAGTTGAGCAGCATGATTCGTCACTGCTGAGCTCCATGCTTATTGCCTGCTGATTGCGTGGTTCGTGTCTGCTCAGCTCTTTGAGTATTGCCTCCTGAGGTCCCTGTTCGGTCGCCACCTGCCGGGCACCAGCCCCAGCTGATCCAGGGTATTCGAAGGAGAGATGGCCTAGGCGACTATTTATATGCTAATCAGAGATGTCAAGAATAATAGTATGAGGAGAGCTCAGTAGGAAAATTCGGTGGAGAAAAGAGACTGAGTAGCTTGGTTTACGCGGAAGACCAATCAAACTTCAAGACATGAAGTTTGGACCACTTACGTAGGCCGCAGGTGCCCTCTCGAATGGCAGAAGGTGCCTCACCCTAGACACCTTCTCGAGTGGGTCTTAGCAGCCCAGGCATGATTAGTAAGCGTGGTGGGTGCCGAGCTCCAGATGGAGACTCAGCTGGAAGTTAAAGCGAAGAATGACAAGGAACTTTATGAATTGGAGCAGTAAGTTAAGTCTTTGACAGAGAGAGTGAGATGGTGGTGGGGTTCAGCCCCCAGTGAAATC
This sequence comes from Bos taurus, assembly GCF_002263795.3. NCBI lineage: Eukaryota > Metazoa > Chordata > Mammalia > Artiodactyla > Bovidae > Bos > Bos taurus. The sequence continues at coordinate 43,376 of NW_020191714.1, read as the reverse complement.
AGAGGTGAGTGCACAAAGCAATACAGTAGGCAGACTCTGGGTTTTTTTGGGGGGAGATGCTCGAGAATATCCGGGTGGACCCCTGAGGCTCGATCCCGCATTTGCTTATGCCGAGCCTCCTTCCTCATGACATTTGTCCAGAGTGGAAGGCCTCCCCGGCTCCCGGCACATGATCAGTGCATGCTCACTCACGATATCAGTGCATGATCAGCCACGTGATCACTGTCGGCACAGTCACGTGGTAAGCGCCTCTCAGTCACGTGATCACCGGATGATAAACACGTCATCAGTGAACGACCAGCCACGTGATCACTGCATGGGCAGTCAGGTAGTCAGTTCCTGATCAGCCACCTGATCAGTGGGTGCACAGTCCCATGATCATCGCCTGTCAGTCACTGATCACTGTCTGATAACCACGTGATCAGTGCCCGATCAGCCACGTTATCAGTCCATGCGAAGTCACATGATCAGTGCACGGTAGCCACGTGATCAGTGGGAGCACAGTCCCATGATTAGCGCCTGTGAGTCACGGATCATTGCCTCATAAACACATGATCAGTGCATGATGAGCCATGTGATCAGTGCCTGATCAGCCAGGTCATCAGTGCATGCGCAGTCAGGTCATCAGTGCATGATAGCCACGTGATCAGTGCATGTTCAGTCACGTGATCTGTACTTGATCAGCCACGTGATCAGTGCCTGCAGAGTCACGTGATCAGGGCCTGCTGAGCTGCGTGATTCCTGCCTGGTCACCTGCTTGATTATTGACAGTTGAGCAGCATGATTCGTCACTGCTGAGCTCCATGCTTATTGCCTGCTGATTGCGTGGTTCGTGTCTGCACAGCTCTTTGAGTATTGCCTCCTGAGGTCCCTGTTCGGGCGCCGCCTGCCGGGGACCAGCCCGACGTGATCCAGGGTATACGATGGAGAGATGGCCTAGGCGACTATTTATATGCTAATCAGAGGTGTCAAAAATAATAGTATGAGGAGAGCTCAGTAGGAAAATTCGGTGAAGAAAAGTGACTGAGTAGCTTGGTTTACGCGGAAGACCAATCAAACTTCAAGACATGAAGTTTGGACCACTTACGTAGGCCGCAGGCGCCCTCTCGAATGGCGGAAGGTGCCTCACCCTAGACACCTTCTCGAGTGGGTCTTAGCAGCCCAGGCATAATTAGTAAGCGTGGTGGGTGCCGCGCTCCAGATGGAGACACAGCTGGAAGTTAAAGGGAAGAATGACAAGGAACTTTATGAATTGGAGCTGTAAGTTAACTCTTTGACAGACAGAGCGAGATGGTGGTGGGGGACAGCCCCCAGTGAAATCAGAGGTGAGAGCACAAAGCAAAACAGTAGGCAGACTCTGGTTTTTTTGGGGGGGAGATGCTCGAGAATATCCGGGTGGACTCCTGAGGCTCGATCCCGCATTTGCGTATGCCGAGCCTCCTTCCTCATGACCTTTGTCCAGAGTGGAAGGCCTCCTCGGCTCCCGGCACATGATCAGTGCATGCTCACTCACAATATCAGTGCATGATCTGCCACGTGATCACTGATGGCACAGTCACGTGATCAGCGCCTCTCAGTCACGGGATCACCGGGTGATAAACACGTGATCAGTGAACGACCAGCCACGTGATCACTCCATGCACAGTCAGGTGGCCAGTTCCTGATCAGCCACGTGATCAGTGCGTGCACAGTCCCATGATCAGCGCCTGTCAGTCACTGATCACTTCCTGATAAACACGTGATCAGTGCCCGAACAGCCACGTCATCAGTGCATGCGCAGTCACGTGATCAGTGCATGATAGCCACGTGATCAGTGCGTGCACAGGCCCATGATCAGCGCCTGTCAGTCACTGATCACTGCCTGATAAACACGTGATCAGTGCATGATGAGCCATGTGATCAGTGCCTGAGCAGCCACGTCATCAGTGCATGATAGCCACGTGATCAGTGCATGCTCAGTAACGTGATCTGTACTTGATCAGCCACGTGATCAGTGCCTGCAGAGTCACGTGATCAGGGCCTGCTGAGCTGCGTGATTCCTGCCGGCTCATCTGCATGACAATTGCCAGCTGAGCTGCGTGATTCCTGTGGGCTCATCTGCTTGACAATTGCCAGGTGACCTGCGTGATTCCTGCCTGGTCACCTGCTTGATTATTGCCAGTTGAGCAGCATGATTCGTCACTGCTGACCTCCATGCTTATTGCCTGCTGATTGCGTGGTTCGTGTCTGCTCAGCTCTTTGAGTATTGCCTCCTGAGGTCCCTGTTCGGTCGCCACCTGCCGGGGACCAGCCCCAGCTGATCCAGGGTATTCGAAGGAGAGATGGCCTAGGCGACTATTTATATGCTAATCAGAGATGTCAAGAATAGTAGTATGAGGAGAGCTCAGTAGGAAAATTCGGTGGAGAAAAGAGACTGAGTAGCTTGGTTTACGCGGAAGACCAATCAAACTTCAAGACATGAAGTTTGGACCACTTACGTAGGCCGCAGGTGCCCTCTCGAATGGCGGAAGGTGCCTCACCCTAGACACCTTCTCGAGTAGGTCTTAGCAGCCCAGGCATTATTAGTAAGCGTGGTGGGTGCCGCGCTCCAGATGGAGACTCAGCTGGAAGTTAAAGGGAAGAATGACAAGGAACTTTATGAATTGGAGCTGTAAGTTAACTCTTTGACAGAGAGAGCGAGATGGTGGTGGGGGACAGCCCCCAGTGAAATCAGAGGTGAGAGCACAAAGCAATACAGTAGGCAGACTCTGGTTTTTTTGGGGGGGGAGATGCTCGAGAATATCCGGGTGGACTCCTCAGGCTCGATCCCGCATTTGCATATGCCGAGCCTCCTTCCTCATGACATTTGTCCAGAGTGGAAGGCCTCCTCGGCTCCCGGCACATGATCAGTGCATGCTCAGTCACGATATCAGTGCATGATCTGCCACGTGATCACTGACGGCACAGTCACGTGATCAGCGCCTCTCAGTCACGGGATCACCGGGTGATAAACACGTGATCAGTGAACGACCAGCCACGTGATCACTGCATGCGCAGTCAGGTGGCCAGTTCCTGATCAGCCACGTGATCAGTGAGTGCACAGTCCCCTGATCAGCGCCTGTCAGTCACCGATCACTGCCTGATAAACACGTGATCAGTGCCCGATCAGCCACGTCATCAGTGCATGCGCAGTCACGTGATCAGTGAATGATAGCCACGTGATCAGTGCGTGCACAGGCCCATGATCAGCGCCTGTCAGTCACTGGTCATTGCCTGATAAACACGTGATCAGTGCATGATGAGCCATGTGATCAGTGCCTGAGCAGCCACGTCATTAGTGCCTGCGCAGTCACGTGATCAGTGCATGATAGCCACGTGATCAGTGCATGCTCAGTCACGTGATCTGTACTTGATCAGCCACGTGATCAGTGCCTGCAGAGTCACGTGATCAGGGCCTGCTGAGCTGCGTGATTCCTGCCGGCTCATCTGCATGACAATTGCCAGCTGAGCTGCGTGATTCCTGTGGGCTCATCTGCTTGACAATTGCCAGCTGAGCTGTGTGATTCCTGCCTGGTCACCTGCTTGATTATTGCCAGTTGAGCAGCATGATTCATCACTGCTCACCTCCATGCTTATTGCCTGCTGATTGCGTGGTTCGTGTCTGCTCAGCTCTTTGAGTATTGCCTCCTGAGGTCCATGTTCGGTCGCCACCTGCCGGGGACCAGCCCCAGCTGATCCAGGGTATTCGAAGGAGAGATGGCCTAGGCGACTATTTATATGCTAATCAGAGATGTCAAGAATAATAGTATGAGGAGAGCTCAGTAGGAAAATTCGGTGGAGAAAAGAGACTGAGTAGCTTGGTTTACGCGGAAGACCAATTAAACTTCAAGACATGAAGTTAGCACCACTTATGTAGGCCGCAGGCACCCTATCGAATGGCGGAAGGTGCCTCACCCTAGACATCTTCTCGAGTGGGTCTTAGCAGCCCAGGCATAATTAGTAATCGTGGTGGGTTCCGCGCTCCAGATGGAGACTCAGCTGGAAGTTAAAGGGAAGAATGACAAGGAACTTTATGAATGGGAGCTGTAAGTTAACTCTTTGACAGAGAGAGCGAAATGGTGGTGGGTTTCAGCATCCAGTGAAATCAGAGGTGAGTGCACAAAGCAATACAGTAGGCAGACTCTGGGTTTTTTTGGGGGGAGATGCTCGAGAATATCCGGGTGGACCCCTGAGGCTCGATCCCGCACTTGCGTATGGCGAGCCTCCTTACTCATGGCCTTTGTCCAGAATGGAAGTCCTCCCCGGCTCCCGGCACATGATCAGTGCATGCTCAGTCACGATATCAGTGCATGATCAGCCACGTGATCACTGACGGCACAGTCACGTGATCAGCGCCTCTCAGTCACAGGATCACCGGATGATAAACACGTGATCAGTGAACGACCAGCCACATGATCACTGCATGCGCAGTCAGGTGGCCAGTTCCTGATCAGCCACGTGATCAGTGCGTGCACAGTCCCATGATCAGCGCCTGTCAGTCACTGATCACTGCCTGATAAACACGTGATCAGTGCCCGAACAGCCACGTCATCAGTGCATGCGCAGTCACGTGATCAGTGAATGATAGCCACGTGATCAGTGCGTGCACAGTCCCATGATCAGCGCCTGTCAGTCACTGATCATTGCCTGATAAACACGTGATCAGTGCATGATGAGCCATGTGATCAGTGCCTGAGCAGCCACGTCATCAGTGCATTCGCAGTCACGTGATCAGTGCATGACAGCCACGTGATCAGTGCATGCTCAGTAACGTGATCTGTACTTGATCAGCCACGTGATCAGTGCCTGCAGAGTCACGTGATCAGGGCCTGCTGAGCTGCGTGATTCCTGCCGGCTCATCTGCTTGACAATTGCCAGGTGAGCTGCGTGATTCCTGCCTGGTCACCTGCTTGATTATTGCCAGTTGAGCAGCATGATTCGTCACTGCTGACCTCCATGCTTATTGCCTGCTGATTGCGTGGTTCGTGTCTGCCCAGCTCTTTGAGTATTGCCTCCTGAGGTCCCTGTTCGGTCGCCACCTGCCGGGGACCAGCCCCAGCTGATCCAGGGTATTCGAAGGAGAGATGGCCTAGGCGACTATTTATATGCTAATCAGAGATGTCAAGAATAGTAGTATGAGGAGAGCTCAGTAGGAAAATTCGGTGGAGAAAAGAGACTGAGTAGCTTGGTTTACGCGGAAGACCAATCAAACTTCAAGACATGAAGTTTGGACCACTTACGTAGGCCGCAGGTGCCCTCTCGAATGGCGGAAGGTGCCTCACCCTAGACACCTTCTCGAGTGGGTCTTAGCAGCCCAGGCATAATTAGTAAGCGTGGTGGGTGCCGCGCTCCAGATGGAGACTCAGCTGGAAGTTAAAGGGAAGAATGACAAGGAACTTTATGAATTGGAGCAGTAAGTTAACTCTTTGACAGACAGAGCGAGATGGTGGTGGGGTTCAGCCCCCAGTGAAATCAGAGGTGAGTGCACAAAGCAATACAGTAGGCAGACTCTGGGGTTTTTTGGGCAGAGATGCTCGAGAATATCCGGGTGGTCCCCTGAGGCTCGATCCCGCATTTGCTTATGCCGAGCCTCCTTCCTCATGACCTTTGTCCAGAGTGGAAGGCCTCCCCGGCTCCCGGCACATGATCAGTGCATGCTCACTCACGATATCAGTGCATGATCAGCCACGTGATCACTGACGGCACAGTCACATGGTCAGCGCCTCTCAGTCACGTGATCACCGGATGATAAACACGTCATCAGTGAACGACCAGCCACGTGATCACTGCATGCGCAGTCAGGTAGTCAGTTCCTGATCAGCCACCTGATCAGTGGGTGCACAGTCCCATGATCAGCGCCTGTCAGTCACTGATCACTGTCTGATAACCACGTGATCAGTGCCCGATCAGCCACGTTATCAGTCCATGCGAAGTCACATGATCAGTGCACGGTAGCCACGTGATCAGTGGGAGCACAGTCCCATGATTAGCGCCTGTGAGTCACGGATCATTGCCTCATAAACACATGATCAGTGCATGATGAGCCATGTGATCAGTGCCTGATCAGCCAGGTCATCAGTGCATGCGCAGTCAGGTCATCAGTGCATGATAGCCACGTGATCAGTGCATGTTCAGTCACGTGATCTGTACTTGATCAGCCACGTGATCAGTGCCTGCAGAGTCACGTGATCAGGGCCTGCTGAGCTGCGTGATTCCTGCCTGGTCACCTGCTTGATTATTGACAGTTGAGCAGCATGATTCGTCACTGCTGAGCTCCATGCTTATTGCCTGCTGATTGCGTGGTTCGTGTCTGCACAGCTCTTTGAGTATTGCCTCCTGAGGTCCCTGTTCGGGCGCCGCCTGCCGGGGACCAGCCCGACGTGATCCAGGGTATACGATGGAGAGATGGCCTAGGCGACTATTTATATGCTAATCAGAGGTGTCAAAAATAATAGTATGAGGAGAGCTCAGTAGGAAAATTCGGTGAAGAAAAGTGACTGAGTAGCTTGGTTTACGCGGAAGACCAATCAAACTTCAAGACATGAAGTTTGGACCACTTACGTAGGCCGCAGGCGCCCTCTCGAATGGCGGAAGGTGCCTCACCCTAGACACCTTCTCGAGTGGGTCTTAGCAGCCCAGGCATAATTAGTAAGCGTGGTGGGTGCCGCGCTCCAGATGGAGACACAGCTGGAAGTTAAAGGGAAGAATGACAAGGAACTTTATGAATTGGAGCTGTAAGTTAACTCTTTGACAGACAGAGCGAGATGGTGGTGGGGGACAGCCCCCAGTGAAATCAGAGGTGAGAGCACAAAGCAAAACAGTAGGCAGACTCTGGTTTTTTTGGGGGGGAGATGCTCGAGAATATCCAGGTGGACTCCTGAGGCTCGATCCCGCATTTGCGTATGCCGAGCCTCCTTCCTCATGACCTTTGTCCAGAGTGGAAGGCCTCCTCGGCTCCCGGCACATGATCAGTGCATGCTCACTCACAATATCAGTGCATGATCTGCCACGTGATCACTGATGGCACAGTCACGTGATCAGCGCCTCTCAGTCACGGGATCACCGGGTGATAAACACGTGATCAGTGAACGACCAGCCACGTGATCACTCCATGCACAGTCAGGTGGCCAGTTCCTGATCAGCCACGTGATCAGTGCGTGCACAGTCCCATGATCAGCGCCTGTCAGTCACTGATCACTTCCTGATAAACACGTGATCAGTGCCCGAACAGCCACGTCATCAGTGCATGCGCAGTCACGTGATCAGTGCATGATAGCCACGTGATCAGTGCGTGCACAGGCCCATGATCAGCGCCTGTCAGTCACTGATCACTGCCTGATAAACACGTGATCAGTGCATGATGAGCCATGTGATCAGTGCCTGAGCAGCCACGTCATCAGTGCATGATAGCCACGTGATCAGTGCATGCTCAGTAACGTGATCTGTACTTGATCAGCCACGTGATCAGTGCCTGCAGAGTCACGTGATCAGGGCCTGCTGAGCTGCGTGATTCCTGCCGGCTCATCTGCATGACAATTGCCAGCTGAGCTGCGTGATTCCTGTGGGCTCATCTGCTTGACAATTGCCAGGTGACCTGCGTGATTCCTGCCTGGTCACCTGCTTGATTATTGCCAGTTGAGCAGCATGATTCGTCACTGCTGACCTCCATGCTTATTGCCTGCTGATTGCGTGGTTCGTGTCTGCTCAGCTCTTTGAGTATTGCCTCCTGAGGTCCCTGTTCGGTCGCCACCTGCCGGGGACCAGCCCCAGCTGATCCAGGGTATTCGAAGGAGAGATGGCCTAGGCGACTATTTATATGCTAATCAGAGATGTCAAGAATAGTAGTATGAGGAGAGCTCAGTAGGAAAATTCGGTGGAGAAAAGAGACTGAGTAGCTTGGTTTACGCGGAAGACCAATCAAACTTCAAGACATGAAGTTTGGACCACTTACGTAGGCCGCAGGTGCCCTCTCGAATGGCGGAAGGTGCCTCACCCTAGACACCTTCTCGAGTAGGTCTTAGCAGCCCAGGCATTATTAGTAAGCGTGGTGGGTGCCGCGCTCCAGATGGAGACTCAGCTGGAAGTTAAAGGGAAGAATGACAAGGAACTTTATGAATTGGAGCTGTATGTTAACTCTTTGACAGACAGAGCGAGATGGTGGTGGGGGACAGCCCCCAGTGAAATCAGAGGTGAGAGCACAAAGCAATACAGTAGGCAGACTCTGGTTTTTTTTGGGGGGGGAGATGCTCGAGAATATCCGGGTGGACTCCTGAGGCTCGATCCCGCATTTGCATATGCCGAGCCTCCTTCCTCATGACATTTGTCCAGAGTGGAAGGCCTCCTCGGCTCCCGGCACATGATCAGTGCATGCTCAGTCACGATATCAGTGCATGATCTGCCACGTGATCACTGACGGCACAGTCACGTGATCAGCGCCTCTCAGTCACGGGATCACCGGGTGATAAACACGTGATCAGTGAACGACCAGCCACGTGATCACTGCATGCGCAGTCAGGTGGCCAGTTCCTGATCAGCCACGTGATCAGTGAGTGCACAGTCCCCTGATCAGCGCCTGTCAGTCACCGATCACTGCCTGATAAACACGTGATCAGTGCCCGATCAGCCACGTCATCAGTGCATGCGCAGTCACGTGATCAGTGAATGATAGCCACGTGATCAGTGCGTGCACAGGCCCATGATCAGCGCCTGTCAGTCACTGGTCATTGCCTGATAAACACGTGATCAGTGCATGATGAGCCATGTGATCAGTGCCTGAGCAGCCACGTCATCAGTGCCTGCGCAGTCACGTGATCAGTGCATGATAGCCACGTGATCAGTGCATGCTCAGTCACGTGATCTGTACTTGATCAGCCACGTGATCAGTGCCTGCAGAGTCACGTGATCAGGGCCTGCTGAGCTGCGTGATTCCTGCCGGCTCATCTGCATGACAATTGCCAGCTGAGCTGCGTGATTCCTGTGGGCTCATCTGCTTGACAATTGCCAGCTGAGCTGTGTGATTCCTGCCTGGTCACCTGCTTGATTATTGCCAGTTGAGCAGCATGATTCGTCACTGCTCACCTCCATGCTTATTGCCTGCTGATTGCGTGGTTCGTGTCTGCTCAGCTCTTTGAGTATTGCCTCCTGAGGTCCCTGTTCGGTCGCCACCTGCCGGGGACCAGCCCCAGCTGATCCAGGGTATTCGAAGGAGAGATGGCCTAGGCGACTATTTATATGCTAATCAGAGATGTCAAGAATAATAGTATGAGGAGAGCTCAGTAGGAAAATTCGGTGGAGAAAAGAGACTGAGTAGCTTGGTTTACGCGGAAGACCAATTAAACTTCAAGACATGAAGTTAGCACCACTTATGTAGGCCGCAGGCACCCTATCGAATGGCGGAAGGTGCCTCACCCTAGACATCTTCTCGAGTGGGTCTTAGCAGCCCAGGCATAATTAGTAATCGTGGTGGGTTCCGCGCTCCAGATGGAGACTCATCTGGAAGTTAAAGGGAAGAATGACAAGGAACTTTATGAATGGGAGCTGTAAGTTAACTCTTTGACAGAGAGAGCGAAATGGTGGTGGGTTTCAGCATCCAGTGAAATCAGAGGTGAGTGCACAAAGCAATACAGTAGGCAGACTCTGGGTTTTTTTGGGGGGAGATGCTCGAGAATATCCGGGTGGACCCCTGAGGCTCGATCCCGCACTTGCGTATGGCGAGCCTCCTTACTCATGGCCTTTGTCCAGAATGGAAGTCCTCCCCGGCTCCCGGCACATGATCAGTGCATGCTCAGTCACGATATCAGTGCATGATCAGCCACGTGATCACTGACGGCACAGTCACGTGATCAGCGCCTCTCAGTCACAGGATCACCGGATGATAAACACGTGATCAGTGAACGACCAGCCACATGATCACTGCATGCGCAGTCAGGTGGCCAGTTCCTGATCAGCCACGTGATCAGTGCGTGCACAGTCCCATGATCAGCGCCTGTCAGTCACTGATCACTGCCTGATAAACACGTGATCAGTGCCCGAACAGCCACGTCATCAGTGCATGCGCAGTCACGTGATCAGTGAATGATAGCCACGTGATCAGTGCGTGCACAGTCCCATGATCAGCGCCTGTCAGTCACTGATCATTGCCTGATAAACACGTGATCAGTGCATGATGAGCCATGTGATCAGTGCCTGAGCAGCCACGTCATCAGTGCATGCGCAGTCACGTGATCAGTGCATGACAGCCACGTGAACAGTGCATGCTCAGTAACGTGATCTGTACTTGATCAGCCACGTGATCAGTGCCTGCAGAGTCACGTGATCAGGGCCTGCTGAGCTGCGTGATTCCTGCCGGCTCATCTGCTTGACAATTGCCAGGTGAGCTGCGTGATTCCTGCCTGGTCACCTGCTTGATTATTGCCAGTTGAGCAGCATGATTCGTCACTGCTGACCTCCATGCTTATTGCCTGCTGATTGCGTGGTTCGTGTCTGCCCAGCTCTTTGAGTATTGCCTCCTGAGGTCCCTGTTCGGTCCGCCACCTGCCGGGGACCAGCCCCAGCTGATCCAGGGTATTCGAAGGAGAGATGGCCTAGGCGACTATTTATATGCTAATCAGAGATGTCAAGAATAGTAGTATGAGGAGAGCTCAGTAGGAAAATTCGGTGGAGAAAAGAGACTGAGTAGCTTGGTTTACGCGGAAGACCAATCAAACTTCAAGACATGAAGTTTGGACCACTTACGTAGGCCGCAGGTGCCCTCTCGAATGGCGGAAGGTGCCTCACCCTAGACACCTTCTCGAGTGGGTCTTAGCAGCCCAGGCATAATTAGTAAGCGTGGTGGGTGCCCCGCTCCAGATGGAGACTCAGCTGGAAGTTAAAGGGAAGAATGACAAGGAACTTTATGAATTGGAGCAGTAAGTTAACTCTTTGACAGACAGAGCGAGATGGTGGTGGGGTTCAGCCCCCAGTGAAATCAGAGGTGAGTGCACAAAGCAATACAGTAGGCAGACTCTGGGGTTTTTTGGGGCAGAGATGCTCGAGAATATCCGGGTGGTCCCCTGAGGCTCGATCCCGCATTTGCTTATGCCGAGCCTCCTTCCTCATGACCTTTGTCCAGAGTGGAAGGCCTCCCCGGCTCCCGGCACATGATCAGTGCATGCTCACTCACGATATCAGTGCATGATCAGCCACGTGATCACTGACGGCACAGTCACATGGTCAGCGCCTCTCAGTCACGTGATCACCGGATGATAAACACGTCATCAGTGAACGACCAGCCACGTGATCACTGCATGCGCAGTCAGGTAGGTCAGATCCTGATCAGCCACCTGATCAGTGGGTGCACAGTCCCATGATCAGCGCCTGTCAGTCACTGATCACTGTCTGATAACCACGTGATCAGTGCCCGATCAGCCACGTCATCAGTGCATGGGCAGTCACGTGATCAGTGCATGATAGCCACGTGATCAGTGCGTGCACAGGCCCATGATCAGCGCCTGTCGTCACTGGTCATTGCCCTGATAAACACGTGATAAAGTGCATGATGAGCCCATGTGATCAGTGCTGAGCAGCCACGTCATCAGTGCATTGCCTCATGTCACGTGATCTGTACTTGATCAGCCACGTGATCAGTGCCTGCAGAGTCACGTGATCAGTGCCTGCTGAGCTGCGTGATTCCTGCCGGCTCATCTGCATTGACAATTGCCAGATGAGCTGGTGATTCCTGTGGGCTCATCTGCTTCACAATTGCCCAGCTGAGCTGTGTGATTCCTGCCTGGTCACCTGCTTGATTATTGCCAGTTGAGCAGCATGATTCGTCACTGCTGACCTCCATGCTTATTGCCTGCTGATTGCGTGGTTCGTGTCTGCTCAGCTCTTTGAGTATTGCCTCCTGAGGTCCCTGTTCGGTCGCCACCTGCCGGGGACCAGCCCCAGCTGATCCAGGGTATTCGAAGGAGAGATGGCCTAGGCGACTATTTATATGCTAATCAGAGATGTCAAGAATAATAGTATGAGGAGAGCTCAGTAGGAAAATTCGGTGGAGAAAAGAGACTGAGTAGCTTGGTTTACGCGGAAGACCAATCAAACTTCAAGACATGAAGTTTGGACCACTTACGTAGGCCGCAGGCGCCCTCTCGAATGGCGGAAGGTGCCTCACCCTAGACACCTTCTCGAGTGGGTCTTAGCAGCCCAGGCATAATTAGTAAGCGTGGTGGGTGCCGCGCTCCAGATGGAGACTCAGCTGGAAGTTAAAGGGAAGAATGACAAGGAACTTTATGAATTGGAGCTGTAAGTTAACTCTTTGACAGAGAGAGCGAGATGGTGGTGGGGGACAGCCCCCAGTGAAATCAGAGGTGAGAGCACAAAGCAATACAGTAGGCAGACTCTGGTTTTTTTGGGGGGAGATGCTCGAGAATATCCGGGTGGACCCTGAGGCTCGATCCCGCATTTGCGTATGCCGAGCCTCCTTCCTCATGACCTTTGTCCAGAGTGGAAGGCCTCCCGGCTCCCGGCACATGATCAGTGCATGCTCACTCACGATATCAGTGCATGATCAGCCACGTGATCACTGACGGCACAGTCACGTGATCAGCGCCTCTCAGTCACGGGATCACCGGATGATAAACACGTGATCAGTGAACGACCAGCCACGTGATCACTGCCATGCACAGTCAGGTGGCCAGTTCCTGATCAGCCACGTGATCAGTGCGTGCACAGTCCCATGATCAGCGCCTGTCAGTCACTGATCACTTCCTGATAAACACGTGATCAGTGCCGAACAGCCACGTCATCAGTGCATGCGCAGTCACGTGATCAGTGCATGATAGCCACGTGATCAGTGCGTGCACAGGCCCATGATCAGCGCCTGTCAGTCACTGATCACTGCCTGATAAACACGTGATCAGTGCATGATGAGCCATGTGATCAGTGCCTGAGCAGCCACGTCATCAGTGCATGATAGCCACGTGATCAGTGCATGCTCAGTAACGTGATCTGTACTTGATCAGCCACGTGATCAGTGCCTGCAGAGTCACGTGATCAGGGCCTGCTGAGCTGCGTGATTCCTGCCGGCTCATCTGCATGACAATTGCCAGCTGAGCTGCGTGATTCCTGTGGGCTCATCTGCTTGACAATTGCCAGGTGACCTGCGTGATTCCTGCCTGGTCACCTGCTTGATTATTGCCAGTTGAGCAGCATGATTCGTCACTGCTGACCTCCATGCTTATTGCCTGCTGATTGCGTGGTTCGTGTCTGCTCAGCTCTTTGAGTATTGCCTCCTGAGGTCCCTGTTCGGTCGCCACCTGCGGGGACCAGCCCCAGCTGATCCAGGGTATTCGAAGGAGAGATGGCCTAGGCGACTATTTATATGCTAATCAGAGATGTCAAGAATAGTAGTATGAGGAGAGCTCAGTAGGAAAATTCGGTGGAGAAAAGAGACTGAGTAGCTTGGTTTACGCGGAAGACCAATCAAACTTCAAGACATGAAGTTTGGACCACTTACGTAGGCCGCAGGCGCCCTCTCGAATGGCGGAAGGTGCCTCACCCTAGACACCTTCTCGAGTAGGGTCTTAGCAGCCCAGGCATTATTAGTAAGCGTGGTGGGTGCCGCGCTCCAGATGGAGACTCAGCTGGAAGTTAAAGGGAAGAATGACAAGGAACTTTATGAATTGGAGCTGTAAGTTAACTCTTTGACAGACAGAGCGAGATGGTGGTGGGGGACAGCCCCCAGTGAAATCAGAGGTGAGAGCACAAAGCAATACAGTAGGCAGACTCTGGTTTTTTTGGGGGGGGAGATGCTCGAGAATATCCGGGTGGACTCCTCAGGCTCGATCCCGCATTTGCATATGCCGAGCCTCCTTCCTCATGACATTTGTCCAGAGTGGAAGGCCTCCTCGGCTCCCGGCACATGATCAGTGCATGCTCAGTCACGATATCAGTGCATGATCTGCCACGTGATCACTGACGGCACAGTCACGTGATCAGCGCCTCTCAGTCACGGGATCACCGGGTGATAAACACGTGATCAGTGAACGACCAGCCACGTGATCACTGCATGCGCAGTCAGGTGGCCAGTTCCTGATCAGCCACGTGATCAGTGAGTGCACAGTCCCCTGATCAGCGCCTGTCAGTCACCGATCACTGCCTGATAAACACGTGATCAGTGCCCGATCAGCCACGTCATCAGTGCATGCGCAGTCACGTGATCAGTGAATGATAGCCACGTGATCAGTGCGTGCACAGGCCCATGATCAGCGCCTGTCAGTCACTGGTCATTGCCTGATAAACACGTGATCAGTGCATGATGAGCCATGTGATCAGTGCCTGAGCAGCCACGTCATTAGTGCCTGCGCAGTCACGTGATCAGTGCATGATAGCCACGTGATCAGTGCATGCTCAGTCACGTGATCTGTACTTGATCAGCCACGTGATCAGTGCCTGCAGAGTCACGTGATCAGGGCCTGCTGAGCTGCGTGATTCCTGCCGGCTCATCTGCATGACAATTGCCAGCTGAGCTGCGTGATTCCTGTGGGCTCATCTGCTTGACAATTGCCAGCTGAGCTGTGTGATTCCTGCCTGGTCACCTGCTTGATTATTGCCAGTTGAGCAGCATGATTCATCACTGCTCACCTCCATGCTTATTGCCTGCTGATTGCGTGGTTCGTGTCTGCTCAGCTCTTTGAGTATTGCCTCCTGAGGTCCCTGTTCGGTCGCCACCTGCCGGGGACCAGCCCCAGCTGATCCAGGGTATTCGAAGGAGAGATGGCCTAGGCGACTATTTATATGCTAATCAGAGATGTCAAGAATAATAGTATGAGGAGAGCTCAGTAGGAAAATTCGGTGGAGAAAAGAGACTGAGTAGCTTGGTTTACGCGGAAGACCAATTAAACTTCAAGACATGAAGTTAGCACCACTTATGTAGGCCGCAGGCACCCTATCGAATGGCGGAAGGTGCCTCACCCTAGACATCTTCTCGAGTGGGTCTTAGCAGCCCAGGCATAATTAGTAATCGTGGTGGGTTCCGCGCTCCAGATGGAGACTCAGCTGGAAGTTAAAGGGAAGAATGACAAGGAACTTTATGAATGGGAGCTGTAAGTTAACTCTTTGACAGAGAGAGCGAAATGGTGGTGGGTTCAGCATCCAGTGAAATCAGAGGTGAGTGCACAAAGCAATACAGTAGGCAGACTCTGGGTTTTTTTGGGGGGAGATGCTCGAGAATATCCGGGTGGACCCCTGAGGCTCGATCCCGCACTTGCGTATGGCGAGCCTCCTTACTCATGGCCTTTGTCCAGAATGGAAGTCCTCCCCGGCTCCCGGCACATGATCAGTGCATGCTCAGTCACGATATCAGTGCATGATCAGCCACGTGATCACTGACGGCACAGTCACGTGATCAGCGCCTCTCAGTCACAGGATCACCGGATGATAAACACGTGATCAGTGAACGACCAGCCACATGATCACTGCATGCGCAGTCAGGTGGCCAGTTCCTGATCAGCCACGTGATCAGTGCGTGCACAGTCCCATGATCAGCGCCTGTCAGTCACTGATCACTGCCTGATAAACACGTGATCAGTGCCCGAACAGCCACGTCATCAGTGCATGCGCAGTCACGTGATCAGTGAATGATAGCCACGTGATCAGTGCGTGCACAGTCCCATGATCAGCGCCTGTCAGTCACTGATCATTGCCTGATAAACACGTGATCAGTGCATGATGAGCCATGTGATCAGTGCCTGAGCAGCCACGTCATCAGTGCATTCGCAGTCACGTGATCAGTGCATGACAGCCACGTGATCAGTGCATGCTCAGTAACGTGATCTGTACTTGATCAGCCACGTGATCAGTGCCTGCAGAGTCACGTGATCAGGGCCTGCTGAGCTGCGTGATTCCTGCCGGCTCATCTGCTTGACAATTGCCAGGTGAGCTGCGTGATTCCTGCCTGGTCACCTGCTTGATTATTGCCAGTTGAGCAGCATGATTCGTCACTGCTGACCTCCATGCTTATTGCCTGCTGATTGCGTGGTTCGTGTCTGCCCAGCTCTTTGAGTATTGCCTCCTGAGGTCCCTGTTCGGTCGCCACCTGCCGGGGACCAGCCCCAGCTGATCCAGGGTATTCGAAGGAGAGATGGCCTAGGCGACTATTTATATGCTAATCAGAGATGTCAAGAATAGTAGTATGAGGAGAGCTCAGTAGGAAAATTCGGTGGAGAAAAGAGACTGAGTAGCTTGGTTTACGCGGAAGACCAATCAAACTTCAAGACATGAAGTTTGGACCACTTACGTAGGCCGCAGGTGCCCTCTCGAATGGCGGAAGGTGCCTCACCCTAGACACCTTCTCGAGTGGGTCTTAGCAGCCCAGGCATAATTAGTAAGCGTGGTGGGTGCCGCGCTCCAGATGGAGACTCAGCTGGAAGTTAAAGGGAAGAATGACAAGGAACTTTATGAATTGGAGCAGTAAGTTAACTCTTTGACAGACAGAGCGAGATGGTGGTGGGGTTCAGCCCCCAGTGAAATCAGAGGTGAGTGCACAAAGCAATACAGTAGGCAGACTCTGGGGTTTTTTGGGCAGAGATGCTCGAGAATATCCGGGTGGTCCCCTGAGGCTCGATCCCGCATTTGCTTATGCCGAGCCTCCTTCCTCATGACCTTTGTCCAGAGTGGAAGGCCTCCCCGGCTCCCGGCACATGATCAGTGCATGCTCACTCACGATATCAGTGCATGATCAGCCACGTGATCACTGACGGCACAGTCACATGGTCAGCGCCTCTCAGTCACGTGATCACCGGATGATAAACACGTCATCAGTGAACGACCAGCCACGTGATCACTGCATGCGCAGTCAGGTAGTCAGTTCCTGATCAGCCACCTGATCAGTGGGTGCACAGTCCCATGATCAGCGCCTGTCAGTCACTGATCACTGTCTGATAACCACGTGATCAGTGCCCGATCAGCCACGTTATCAGTCCATGCGAAGTCACATGATCAGTGCACGGTAGCCACGTGATCAGTGGGAGCACAGTCCCATGATTAGCGCCTGTGAGTCACGGATCATTGCCTCATAAACACATGATCAGTGCATGATGAGCCATGTGATCAGTGCCTGATCAGCCAGGTCATCAGTGCATGCGCAGTCAGGTCATCAGTGCATGATAGCCACGTGATCAGTGCATGTTCAGTCACGTGATCTGTACTTGATCAGCCACGTGATCAGTGCCTGCAGAGTCACGTGATCAGGGCCTGCTGAGCTGCGTGATTCCTGCCTGGTCACCTGCTTGATTATTGACAGTTGAGCAGCATGATTCGTCACTGCTGAGCTCCATGCTTATTGCCTGCTGATTGCGTGGTTCGTGTCTGCACAGCTCTTTGAGTATTGCCTCCTGAGGTCCCTGTTCGGGCGCCGCCTGCCGGGGACCAGCCCGACGTGATCCAGGGTATACGATGGAGAGATGGCCTAGGCGACTATTTATATGCTAATCAGAGGTGTCAAAAATAATAGTATGAGGAGAGCTCAGTAGGAAAATTCGGTGAAGAAAAGTGACTGAGTAGCTTGGTTTACGCGGAAGACCAATCAAACTTCAAGACATGAAGTTTGGACCACTTACGTAGGCCGCAGGCGCCCTCTCGAATGGCGGAAGGTGCCTCACCCTAGACACCTTCTCGAGTGGGTCTTAGCAGCCCAGGCATAATTAGTAAGCGTGGTGGGTGCCGCGCTCCAGATGGAGACACAGCTGGAAGTTAAAGGGAAGAATGACAAGGAACTTTATGAATTGGAGCTGTAAGTTAACTCTTTGACAGACAGAGCGAGATGGTGGTGGGGGACAGCCCCCAGTGAAATCAGAGGTGAGAGCACAAAGCAAAACAGTAGGCAGACTCTGGTTTTTTTGGGGGGGAGATGCTCGAGAATATCCAGGTGGACTCCTGAGGCTCGATCCCGCATTTGCGTATGCCGAGCCTCCTTCCTCATGACCTTTGTCCAGAGTGGAAGGCCTCCTCGGCTCCCGGCACATGATCAGTGCATGCTCACTCACAATATCAGTGCATGATCTGCCACGTGATCACTGATGGCACAGTCACGTGATCAGCGCCTCTCAGTCACGGGATCACCGGGTGATAAACACGTGATCAGTGAACGACCAGCCACGTGATCACTCCATGCACAGTCAGGTGGCCAGTTCCTGATCAGCCACGTGATCAGTGCGTGCACAGTCCCATGATCAGCGCCTGTCAGTCACTGATCACTTCCTGATAAACACGTGATCAGTGCCCGAACAGCCACGTCATCAGTGCATGCGCAGTCACGTGATCAGTGCATGATAGCCACGTGATCAGTGCGTGCACAGGCCCATGATCAGCGCCTGTCAGTCACTGATCACTGCCTGATAAACACGTGATCAGTGCATGATGAGCCATGTGATCAGTGCCTGAGCAGCCACGTCATCAGTGCATGATAGCCACGTGATCAGTGCATGCTCAGTAACGTGATCTGTACTTGATCAGCCACGTGATCAGTGCCTGCAGAGTCACGTGATCAGGGCCTGCTGAGCTGCGTGATTCCTGCCGGCTCATCTGCATGACAATTGCCAGCTGAGCTGCGTGATTCCTGTGGGCTCATCTGCTTGACAATTGCCAGGTGACCTGCGTGATTCCTGCCTGGTCACCTGCTTGATTATTGCCAGTTGAGCAGCATGATTCGTCACTGCTGACCTCCATGCTTATTGCCTGCTGATTGCGTGGTTCGTGTCTGCTCAGCTCTTTGAGTATTGCCTCCTGAGGTCCCTGTTCGGTCGCCACCTGCCGGGGACCAGCCCCAGCTGATCCAGGGTATTCGAAGGAGAGATGGCCTAGGCGACTATTTATATGCTAATCAGAGATGTCAAGAATAGTAGTATGAGGAGAGCTCAGTAGGAAAATTCGGTGGAGAAAAGAGACTGAGTAGCTTGGTTTACGCGGAAGACCAATCAAACTTCAAGACATGAAGTTTGGACCACTTACGTAGGCCGCAGGTGCCCTCTCGAATGGCGGAAGGTGCCTCACCCTAGACACCTTCTCGAGTAGGTCTTAGCAGCCCAGGCATTATTAGTAAGCGTGGTGGGTGCCGCGCTCCAGATGGAGACTCAGCTGGAAGTTAAAGGGAAGAATGACAAGGAACTTTATGAATTGGAGCTGTATGTTAACTCTTTGACAGACAGAGCGAGATGGTGGTGGGGGACAGCCCCCAGTGAAATCAGAGGTGAGAGCACAAAGCAATACAGTAGGCAGACTCTGGTTTTTTTGGGGGGGGAGATGCTCGAGAATATCCGGGTGGACTCCTCAGGCTCGATCCCGCATTTGCATATGCCGAGCCTCCTTCCTCATGACATTTGTCCAGAGTGGAAGGCCTCCTCGGCTCCCGGCACATGATCAGTGCATGCTCAGTCACGATATCAGTGCATGATCTGCCACGTGATCACTGACGGCACAGTCACGTGATCAGCGCCTCTCAGTCACGGGATCACCGGGTGATAAACACGTGATCAGTGAACGACCAGCCACGTGATCACTGCATGCGCAGTCAGGTGGCCAGTTCCTGATCAGCCACGTGATCAGTGAGTGCACAGTCCCCTGATCAGCGCCTGTCAGTCACCGATCACTGCCTGATAAACACGTGATCAGTGCCCGATCAGCCACGTCATCAGTGCATGCGCAGTCACGTGATCAGTGAATGATAGCCACGTGATCAGTGCGTGCACAGGCCCATGATCAGCGCCTGTCAGTCACTGGTCATTGCCTGATAAACACGTGATCAGTGCATGATGAGCCATGTGATCAGTGCCTGAGCAGCCACGTCATCAGTGCCTGCGCAGTCACGTGATCAGTGCATGATAGCCACGTGATCAGTGCATGCTCAGTCACGTGATCTGTACTTGATCAGCCACGTGATCAGTGCCTGCAGAGTCACGTGATCAGGGCCTGCTGAGCTGCGTGATTCCTGCCGGCTCATCTGCATGACAATTGCCAGCTGAGCTGCGTGATTCCTGTGGGCTCATCTGCTTGACAATTGCCAGCTGAGCTGTGTGATTCCTGCCTGGTCACCTGCTTGATTATTGCCAGTTGAGCAGCATGATTCGTCACTGCTCACCTCCATGCTTATTGCCTGCTGATTGCGTGGTTCGTGTCTGCTCAGCTCTTTGAGTATTGCCTCCTGAGGTCCCTGTTCGGTCGCCACCTGCCGGGGACCAGCCCCAGCTGATCCAGGGTATTCGAAGGAGAGATGGCCTAGGCGACTATTTATATGCTAATCAGAGATGTCAAGAATAATAGTATGAGGAGAGCTCAGTAGGAAAATTCGGTGGAGAAAAGAGACTGAGTAGCTTGGTTTACGCGGAAGACCAATTAAACTTCAAGACATGAAGTTAGCACCACTTATGTAGGCCGCAGGCACCCTATCGAATGGCGGAAGGTGCCTCACCCTAGACATCTTCTCGAGTGGGTCTTAGCAGCCCAGGCATAATTAGTAATCGTGGTGGGTTCCGCGCTCCAGATGGAGACTCATCTGGAAGTTAAAGGGAAGAATGACAAGGAACTTTATGAATGGGAGCTGTAAGTTAACTCTTTGACAGAGAGAGCGAAATGGTGGTGGGTTTCAGCATCCAGTGAAATCAGAGGTGAGTGCACAAAGCAATACAGTAGGCAGACTCTGGGTTTTTTTGGGGGGAGATGCTCGAGAATATCCGGGTGGACCCCTGAGGCTCGATCCCGCACTTGCGTATGGCGAGCCTCCTTACTCATGGCCTTTGTCCAGAATGGAAGTCCTCCCCGGCTCCCGGCACATGATCAGTGCATGCTCAGTCACGATATCAGTGCATGATCAGCCACGTGATCACTGACGGCACAGTCACGTGATCAGCGCCTCTCAGTCACAGGATCACCGGATGATAAACACGTGATCAGTGAACGACCAGCCACATGATCACTGCATGCGCAGTCAGGTGGCCAGTTCCTGATCAGCCACGTGATCAGTGCGTGCACAGTCCCATGATCAGCGCCTGTCAGTCACTGATCACTGCCTGATAAACACGTGATCAGTGCCCGAACAGCCACGTCATCAGTGCATGCGCAGTCACGTGATCAGTGAATGATAGCCACGTGATCAGTGCGTGCACAGTCCCATGATCAGCGCCTGTCAGTCACTGATCATTGCCTGATAAACACGTGATCAGTGCATGATGAGCCATGTGATCAGTGCCTGAGCAGCCACGTCATCAGTGCATGCGCAGTCACGTGATCAGTGCATGACAGCCACGTGAACAGTGCATGCTCAGTAACGTGATCTGTACTTGATCAGCCACGTGATCAGTGCCTGCAGAGTCACGTGATCAGGGCCTGCTGAGCTGCGTGATTCCTGCCGGCTCATCTGCTTGACAATTGCCAGGTGAGCTGCGTGATTCCTGCCTGGTCACCTGCTTGATTATTGCCAGTTGAGCAGCATGATTCGTCACTGCTGACCTCCATGCTTATTGCCTGCTGATTGCGTGGTTCGTGTCTGCCCAGCTCTTTGAGTATTGCCTCCTGAGGTCCCTGTTCGGTCGCCACCTGCCGGGGACCAGCCCCAGCTGATCCAGGGTATTCGAAGGAGAGATGGCCTAGGCGACTATTTATATGCTAATCAGAGATGTCAAGAATAGTAGTATGAGGAGAGCTCAGTAGGAAAATTCGGTGGAGAAAAGAGACTGAGTAGCTTGGTTTACGCGGAAGACCAATCAAACTTCAAGACATGAAGTTTGGACCACTTACGTAGGCCGCAGGTGCCCTCTCGAATGGCGGAAGGTGCCTCACCCTAGACACCTTCTCGAGTGGGTCTTAGCAGCCCAGGCATAATTAGTAAGCGTGGTGGGTGCCCCGCTCCAGATGGAGACTCAGCTGGAAGTTAAAGGGAAGAATGACAAGGAACTTTATGAATTGGAGCAGTAAGTTAACTCTTTGACAGACAGAGCGAGATGGTGGTGGGGTTCAGCCCCCAGTGAAATCAGAGGTGAGTGCACAAAGCAATACAGTAGGCAGACTCTGGGGTTTTTTGGGCAGAGATGCTCGAGAATATCCGGGTGGTCCCCTGAGGCTCGATCCCGCATTTGCTTATGCCGAGCCTCCTTCCTCATGACCTTTGTCCAGAGTGGAAGGCCTCCCCGGCTCCCGGCACATGATCAGTGCATGCTCACTCACGATATCAGTGCATGATCAGCCACGTGATCACTGACGGCACAGTCACATGGTCAGCGCCTCTCAGTCACGTGATCACCGGATGATAAACACGTCATCAGTGAACGACCAGCCACGTGATCACTGCATGCGCAGTCAGGTAGTCAGATCCTGATCAGCCACCTGATCAGTGGGTGCACAGTCCCATGATCAGCGCCTGTCAGTCACTGATCACTGTCTGATAACCACGTGATCAGTGCCCGATCAGCCACGTCATCAGTGCATGCGCAGTCACGTGATCAGTGCATGATAGCCACGTGATCAGTGCGTGCACAGGCCCATGATCAGCGCCTGTCAGTCACTGGTCATTGCCTGATAAACACGTGATAAGTGCATGATGAGCCATGTGATCAGTGCCTGAGCAGCCACGTCATCAGTGCATGCTCAGTCACGTGATCTGTACTTGATCAGCCACGTGATCAGTGCCTGCAGAGTCACGTGATCAGTGCCTGCTGAGCTGCGTGATTCCTGCCGGCTCATCTGCATGACAATTGCCAGCTGAGCTGCGTGATTCCTGTGGGCTCATCTGCTTCACAATTGCCAGCTGAGCTGTGTGATTCCTGCCTGGTCACCTGCTTGATTATTGCCAGTTGAGCAGCATGATTCGTCACTGCTGACCTCCATGCTTATTGCCTGCTGATTGCGTGGTTCGTGTCTGCTCAGCTCTTTGAGTATTGCCTCCTGAGGTCCCTGTTCGGTCGACACCTGCCGGGGACCAGCCCCAGCTGATCCAGGGTATTCGAAGGAGAGATGGCCTAGGCGACTATTTATATGCTAATCAGAGATGTCAAGAATAATAGTATGAGGAGAGCTCAGTAGGAAAATTCGGTGGAGAAAAGAGACTGAGTAGCTTGGTTTACGCGGAAGACCAATCAAACTTCAAGACATGAAGTTTGGACCACTTACGTAGGCCGCAGGTGGCCTCTCGAATGGCGGAAGGTGCCTCACCCTAGACACCTTCTCGAGTGGGTCTTAGCAGCCCAGGCATAATTAGTAAGCGTGGTGGGTGCCCCGCTCCAGATGGAGACTCAGCTGGAAGTTAAAGGGAAGAATGACAAGGAACTTTATGAATTGGAGCAGTAAGTTAACTCTTTGACAGAGAGAGCGAGATGGTGGTGGGGGACAGCCCCCAGTGAAATCAGAGGTGAGTGCACAAAGCAATACAGTAGGCAGACTCTGGGGTTTTTTGGGGAGAGATTCTCGAGAATATCCGGGTGGACCCCTGAGGCTCGATCCCGCATTTGCGTATGCGGAGCCTCCTTCCTCATGACCTTTGTCCAGAGTGGAAGGCCTCCCCGGCTCCCGGCACATGATCAGTGCATGCTCACTCACGATATCCGTGCATGATCAGCCACGTGATCACTGACGGCAAAGTCACGTAGTCAGCGCCTCTCAGACACGTGATCACCGGATGATAAACACGTCATCAGTGAACGACCAGCCACGTGATCACTGCATGGGCAGTCAGGTAGTCAGTTCCTGATCAGCCACCTGATCAGTGCGTGCACAGTCCCATTATCAGCGCCTGTCAGTCACTGATCACTGTCTGATAACCACGTGATCAGTGCCCGATCAGCCACATTATCAGTCCATGCGAAGTCACATGATCAGTGCACGGTAGACACGTGATCAGTGGGAGCACAGTCCCATGATTAGCGCCTGTGAGTCACGGATCATTGCCTCATAAACACATGATCAGTGCATGATGAGCCATGTGATCAGTGCCTGATCAGCCAGGTCATCAGTGCATGCGCAGTCAGGTCATCAGTGCATGATAGCCACGTGATCAGTGCATGTTCAGTCACGTGATCTGTACTTGATCAGCCACGTGATCAGTGCCTGCAGAGTCACGTGATCAGGGCCTGCTGAGCTGCGTGATTCCTGCCTGGTCACCTGCTTGATTATTGACAGTTGAGCAGCATGATTCGTCACTGCTGACCTCCATGCTTATTGCCTGCTGATTGCGTGGTTCGTGTCTGCACAGCTCTTTGAGTATTGCCTCCTGAGGTCCCTGTTCGGGTGCCGCCTGCCGGGGACCAGCCCGACCTGATCCAGGGTTTTCGATGGAGAGATGGCCTAGGCGACTATTTATATGCTAATAAGAGATGTCAAGAATAATAGTATGAGGAGAGCTCAGGAGGAAAATTCGGTGGAGAAAAGAGACTGAGTAGCTTGGTTTACGCGGAAGACCAATCAAACTTCAAGACATGAAGTTTGGACCACTTACGTAGGCCGCAGGCGCCCTCTCGAATGGCGGAAGGTGCCTCACCCTAGACACCTTCTCGAGTGGGTCTTAGCAGCCCAGGCATAATTAGTAAGCGTGGTAGGTGCCGCGCTCCAGATGGAGACTCAGCTGGAAGTTAAAGGGAAGAATGACAAGGAACTATATGAATTGGAGCTGTAAGTTAACTCTTTGACAGACAGAGCGAGATGGTGGTGGGGGACAGCCCCCAGTGAAATCAGAGGTGAGAGCACAAAGCAATACAGTAGGCAGACTCTGGTTTTTTGGGGGGGGAGATGCTCGAGAATATCCGGGTGGACTCCTGAGGCTCGAACCCGCATTTGCGTATGCCGAGCCTCCTTCCTCATGACCTTTGTCCACAGTGGAAGGCCTCCCCGGCTCCCGGCACATGATCAGTGCATGCTCACTCACGATATCAGTGCATGATCAGCCACCTGATCACTGACGGCACAGTCACGTGATCAGCGCCTCTCAGTCACGGGATCACCGGGTGATAAACACGTGATCAGTGAACGACCAGCCACGTGATCACTGCATGCGCAGTCAGGTGGCCAGTTCCTGATCAGCCACGTGATCAGTGCGTTCACAGTCCCATGATCAGCGCCTGTCAGTCACTGATCACTGCCTGATAAACACGTGATCAGTGCCCGAACAGCCACATCATCAGTGCATGCGCAGTCACGTGATCAGTGCATGATAGTCACGTGATCAGTGCGTGCACAGGCCCATGATCAGCGCCTGTCAGTCACTGAGCATTGCCTGATAAACAGGTGATCAGTACATGATGAGCCATGTGATCAGTGCCTGAGCAGCCACGTCATCAGTGCATGCGCAGTCACGTGATCAGTGCATGATAGCCACGTGATCAGTGCATGCTCAGTCACGTGACCTGTACTTGATCAGCCACGTGATCAGTGCCTGCAGAGTCACGTGATCAGGGCCTGCTGAGCTGCGTGATTCCTGCCGGCTCATCTGCATGATAATTGCCAGCTGAGCTGCGTGATTCCTGCCGGCTCATCTGCTTGACAATTGCCAGCTGAGCTGCGTGATTCCTGCCTGGTCACCTGCTTGATTATTGACAGTTGAGCAGCATGATTCGTCACTGCTGAGCTCCATGCTTATTGCCTGCTGATTGCGTGGTTCGTGTCTGCACAGCTCTTTGAGTATTGCCTCCTGAGGTCCCTGTTCGGTCGCCACCTGCCCGGCGCCAGCCCTAGCTGATCCAGGGTATTCGAAGGAGAGATGGCCTAGGCGACTATTTATATGCTAATCAGAGATGTCAAGAATAATAGTATGAGGAGAGCTCAGTAGGAAAATTCGGTGGAGAAAAGAGACTCAGTAGCTTGGTTTACGCGGAAGACCAATTAAACTTCAAGACATGAAGTTTGCACCACTTACGTAGGCCGCAGGCGCCCTCTCGAATAACGAAAGGTGCCTCACCCTAGACACCTTCTCGAGTGGGTCTTAGCAGCCCAGGCATAATTAGTAATCGTGGTGGGTTCCGCGCTCCAGATGGAGACTCAGCTGGAAGTTAAAGGGAAGAATGACAAGGAACTTTATGAATTGGAGCTGTAAGTTAACTCTTTGACAGAGAGAGCGAGATGGTGGTGGGGGACAGCCCCCAGTGAAATCAGAGGTGAGTGCACAAAGCAATACAGTAGGCAGACTCTGGTTTTTTTGGGGGGAGATGCTCGAGAATATCCGGGTGGACCCCTGAGGCTCGATCCCGCATTTGCGTATGCCGAGCCTCCTTCCTCATGACCTTTGTCCACAGTGGAAGGCCTCCCCGGGTCCCGGCACATGATCAGTGCATGCTCACTCACGATATCAGTGCATGATCAGCCACGTGATCACTGACGGCACAGTCACGTGATCAGCGCCTCTCAGTCACCGGATCACCGGGTGATAAACACGTGATCAGTGAACGACCAGCCACGTGATCACTGCATGCGCAGTCAGGTGGCCAGTTCCTGATCAGCCACGTGATCAGTGCGTGCACAGGCCCATGATCAGCGCCTGTCAGTCACTGATCACTGCCTGATAAACACGTGATCAGTGCCTGAGCAGCCACGTCATCAGTGCATGCCCAGTCACGTGATCAGTGCATGATAGCCACGTGATCAGTGCATGCTCAGTCACGTGATCTGTACTTGATCAGCCACGTGATCAGTGCCTGCAGAGTCACGTGATCAGGGCCTGCTGAGCTGCGTGATTCCTGCCGGCTCATCTGCATGACAATTGCCAGCTGAGCTGCGTGATTCCTGCCGGCTCATCTGCTTGACAATTGCCAGCTGAGCTGCGTGATTCCTGCCTGGTCACCTGCTTGATTATTGCCAGTTGAGCAGCATGATTCGTCACTGCTGACCTCCATGCTTATTGCCTGCTGATTGCGTGGTTCGTGTCTGCTCAGCTCTTTGAGTATTGCCTCCTGAGGTCCCTGTTCGGGCGCCACCTGCCGGGGACCAGCCCCAGATGATCCAGGATATTCGAAGGAGAGATGGCCTAGGCGACTATTTATATGCTAATCAGAGATGTCAAGAATAATAGTATGAGGAGAGCTCAGTAGGAGAATTCGGTGGAGAAAAGAGACTGAGTAGCTTGGTTTACGCGGAAGACCAATTAAACTTCAAGACATGAAGCAAGCACCACTTACGTAGGCCGCAGGCGCCCTCTCGAATAACGAAAGGTGCCTCACCCTAGACACCTTCTCGAGTGGGTCTTAGCAGCCCAGGCATAATTAGTAAGCGTGGTGGGTTCCGCGCTCCAGATGGAGACTCAGCTGGAAGTTAAAGGGAAGAATGACAAGGAACTTTATGAATTGGAGCTGTAAGTTAACTCTTTGACAGAGAGAGCGAGATGGTGGTGGGGGACAGCCCCCAGTGAAATCAGAGGTGAGAGCACAAAGCAATACAGTAGGCAGACTCTGGTTTTTTTTGGGGGGAGATGCTCGAGAATATCCGGGTGGACTCCTGAGGCTCGATCCCGCATTTGCGTATGCCGAACCTCCTTCGTCATGACCTTTGTCCAGAGTGGAAGGCCTCCCCGGCTTCCGGCACATGATCAGTGCATGCTCAGTCACGATATCAGTAAATGATCAGCCACGTGATCACTGAAGGAACAGTCACGTGATCAGCGCCTCACATTCCCGGGATCACTGGATGATAAACACGTGATAAGTGAACGACCAGCCACGTGATCACTGCATGCGCAGTCAGGTGGCCAGTTCCTAATCAGCCACGTGATCAGTGCGTGCACAGTCCCATGATCAGCGCCATTCAGTCACTGATCACTGCCTGATAAACACGTGATCAATGCCCGAACAGCCAAGTCATCAGTGCATGCGCAGTCAGGTGATCAGTGCATGATAGCCACGTGATCAGTGCGTGCACAGGCCCATGATCAGCGCCTGTCAGTCACTGATCATTGCCTGATAAACACGTGATCAGTGCATGATGAGCCATGTGATCAGTGTCTGAGCAGCCACGTCATCAGTCCATGCTCAGTCACGTGATCTGTACTTGATCAGCCACGTGATCAGTGCCTGCAGAGTCACGTGATCAGGGCCTGCTGAGCTTCGTGATTCCTGCCGCCTCATCTGCATGACAATTGCCAGCTGAGCTGCGTGATTCATGTCGGCTCATCTGCTTGACAATTGCCAGCTGAGCTGTGTGATTCCGGCCTGGTCACCTGCTTGATTATTGTCAGTTGAGCAGCATGATTAGTCACTGCTGACCTCCATGCTTATTGCCTGCTGATTGCGTGGTTCGTGTCTGCTCAGCTCTTTGAGTATTGCCTCCTGAGGTCCCTGTTCGGTCGCCACCTGCCGGGGACCAGCCCTAGCTGATCCAGGGTATTCGAAGGAGAGATGGCCTAGGCGACTATTTATATGCTAATCAGAGATGTCAAGAATAATAGTATGAGGAGAGCTCAGTAGGAAAATTCGGTGGAGAAAAGAGACTGAGTAGCTTGGTTTACGCGGAAGACCAATTAAACTTCAAGACATGAAGTTAGCACCACTTACGTAGGCTGCAGGCGCCCTCTCGAATAACGAAAGGTGCCTCACCCTAGACAACTTCTCGAGTGGGTCTTAGCAGCCCAGGCATAATTAGTAATCGTGGTGGGTTCCGCGCTCCAGATGGAGACTCAGCTGGAAGTTAAAGGGAAGAATGACAAGGAACGTTATGAATTGGAGCTGTAAGTTAACTCTTTGACAGAGAGAGTGAAATGGTGGTGGGGTTCAGCCCCCAGTGAAATCAGAGGTGAGTGCACAAAGCAATACAGTAGGCAGACTCTGGTTTTTTGGGGGGGGAGATGCTCGAGAATATCCGGGTGGACCCCTGAGGCTCGATCCCGCACTTGCGTATGCCGAGCCTCCTTCCTCATGGCCTTTGTCCAGAATGGAAGTCCTCCCCGGCTCCCGGCACATGATCAGTGCATGCTCAGTCACGATATCAGTGCATGATCAGCCACGTGATCACTGACGGAACAGTCTCGTGATCAGCGCCTCTCAGTCACGGGATCACCGGATGATAAACACGAGATCAGTGAACGACCAGCCACGTGATCACTGCATGCGCAGTCAGGTGGCCAGTTC
Organism: Bos taurus; assembly: GCF_002263795.3. NCBI lineage: Eukaryota > Metazoa > Chordata > Mammalia > Artiodactyla > Bovidae > Bos > Bos taurus. Next base: position 14,292 of record NW_020191714.1, on the reverse strand, counting down.
CTGATCAGCCACGTGATCAGTGCGTGCACAGTCCCATGATCAGCGCCTGTCAGTCACTGATCACTGCCTGATAAACACGTGATCAGTGCATGATGAGCCATGTGATCAGTGCCTGAGCAGCCACGTCATCAGTGCATGCGCAGTCACGTGATCAGTGCATGATAGCCACGTGATCAGTGCATGCTCAGTCACGTGATCTGTACTTGATCAGCCACGAGATCAGTGCCTGCAGAGTAACCTGATCAGGGCCTGCTGAGCTGTGTGATTCCTGCCGGCTCATCTGCATGACAATTGCCAGCTGAGCTGCCTGATTCCTGTCGGCTCATCTGCTTGACAATTGCCAGCTGAGCTTCGTGATTCCTGCCTGGTCACCTGCTTGTTTATTGCCAGTTGAGCAGCATGATTTGTCACTGCTGAGCTCCATGCTTATTGCCTGCTGATTGCGTGGTTCGTGTCTGCTCAGCTCTTTGAGTATTGCCTCCTGAGGTCCCTGTTCGGTCGCCACCTGCCGGGGACCAGCCCCAGCTGATCCAGGGTATTCGAAGGAGAGATGGCCTAGGCGACTCTTTATATGCTAATCAGAGATGTCAAGAATAATAGTATGAGGAGAGCTCAGTAGGAAAAATCGGAGGAAAAAAGAGACTGAGGATCTTGTTGTTCACGGGAGACCAATCAAACTTCAAGACAAGAACTTTGCACCACTTACGTAGGCCGCAGGCGCCCTCTCGAAGGGCGGAAGGTGCCTCACCCTAGACACCTTCTCGAGTGGGTCTTAGCAGTCCAGGCATAATTAGTAAGCGTGGTGGGTTCCGCGCTCCAGATGGAGACTCAGCTGGAAGTTAAAGGGAAGAATGACAAGGAACTTTATGAATTGGAGCTGTAAGTTAACTCTTTGACAGAGAGAGCGAGATGGTGGTGGGGGACAGCCCCCAGTGAAATCAGAGGTGAGAGCACAAAGCAATACAGTAGGCAGACTCTGGTTTTTTTTGGGGGGAGATGCTCGAGAATATCCGGGTGGACTCCTGAGGCTCGATCCCGCATTTGCGTATGCCGAACCTCCTTCGTCATGACCTTTGTCCAGAGTGGAAGGCCTCCCCGGCTTCCGGCACATGATCAGTGCATGCTCAGTCACGATATCAGTAAATGATCAGCCACGTGATCACTGACGGAACACTCACGTGATCAGCGCCTCACAGTCCCGAGATCACTGGATGATAAACACGTGATAAGTGAACGACCAGCCACGTGATCACTGCATGCGCAGTCAGGTGGCCAGTTCCTAATCAGCCACGTGATCAGTGCGTGCACAGTCCCATGATCAGCGCCTGTCAGTCACTGATCACTGCCTGATAAACACGTGATCAGTGCCCGAACAGCCACGTCATCAGTGCATGCGCAGTCACGTGATCAGTGCATGATAGCCACGTGATCAGTGCGTGCACAGGCCCATGATCAGCGCCTGTCAGTCACTGATCATTGCCTGATAAACACGTGATCAGTGCATGATGAGCCATGTGATCAGTGCCTGAGCAGCCACGTCATCAGTGCATGATAGCCACGTGATCAGTGCATGCTCAGTCACGTGATCTGTACTTGATCAGCCACGTGATCAGTGCCTGCAGAGTCACGTGATCAGGGCCTGCTGAGCTGCGTGATTCCTTCCGGCTCATCTGCATGATAATTGCCAGCTGAGCTGCGTGATTCCTGCCTGGTCACCTGCTTGATTATTGCCAGTTGAGCAGCATGATTCGTCACTGCTGACCTCCATGCTTATTGCCTGCTGATTGCGTGGTTCGTGTCTGCTCAGCTCTTTGAGTATTTCCTCCTGAGGTCCCTGTTCGGTCGCCACCTGCCGGGGACCAGCCCCAGCTGATCCAGGGTATTCGAAGGAGAGATGGCCTAGGCGACTATTTATATGCTAATCAGAGATGTCAAGAATAATAGTATGAGGAGAGCTCAGTAGGAAAATTCGGTGGAGAAAAGAGACTGAGTAGCTTGGTTTACGCTGAAGACCAATTAAACTACAAGACATGAAGTTTGCACCACTTACCTAGGCCGCAGGCGCCCTCTCGAATAACGAAAGGTGCCTCACCCTAGACACCTTCTCGAGTGGGTCTTAGCAGCCCAGGCATAATTAGTAATCGTGGTGGGTTCCGCGCTCCAGATGGAGACTCAGCTGGAAGTTAAAGGGAAGAATGACAAGGAAGTTTATGAATTGGAGCTGTAAGTTAACTCTTTGACAGAGAGAGCGAGATGGTGGTGGGGTTCAGCCCCCAGTGAAATCAGAGGTGAGTGCACAAAGCAATACAGCAGGAAGACTCTGATTTTTTTGGGGGGGAGATGCTCGAGAATATCCGGGTGGACCCCTGAGGCTCGATCCCGCATTTGCGTATGCCGAGCCTCCTTCCTCATGACCTTTGTCCAGAATGGAAGTCCTCCCCGACTCCCGGCACATGATCAGTGCATGCTCAGTCACGATATCAGTGCATGATCAGCCACGTGATCACTGACGGCACAGTCACGTGATCAGCGCCTCTCAGTCACGTGATCACCGGATGATAAACACCCGATCAGTGAACGACCAGCCACGTGATCACTGCCTGCACAGTCAGGAAGTCAGTTCCTGATCAGCCACCTGATCAGTGCGTGCACAGTCCCATGATGAGCGCCTGTCAGTCACTGATCACTGTCTGATAACCACGTGATCAGTGCCCGATCAGCCATGTCATCAGTCCATGTGAAGAAACGTGATCAGTGCATGATAGCCACGTGATCAGTGCGTGCACAGTCCCATGATCAGCGCCTGTCAGTCACTGATCATTGCCTGATAAACACGTGATCAGTGCATGATGAGCCATGTGATCAGTGCCTGAGCAGCCACGACATCAGTGCATGAGCAGTCACGTGATCAGTGCATGATAGCCACGTGATTAGTGCATGCTGAGTCACGTTATCTGACTTGATCAGCCACGTGATCAGTGCCTGCAGAATCACGTGATCAGGGCCTGCTGAGCTGCGTGATTCCTGCCGGCTCATGTGCATGACAATTGCCAGCTGAGCTGCGTGATTCCTGCCTGGTCACCTGCTTGATTATTGCCAGTTGAGCAGCATGATTCGTCACTGCTGACCTCCATGCTTATTGCCTGCTGATTGCGTGGTTCGTGTCTGCACAGCTCTTTGAGTATTGCCTCCTGAGGTCCCTGTTCGGTCGCCACCTGCCCGGCGCCAGCCCTAGCTGATCCAGGGTATTCGAAGGAGAGATGGCCTAGGCGACTATTTATATGCTAATCAGAGATGTCAAGAATAATAGTATGAGGAGAGCTCAGTAGGAAAATTCGGTGGAGAAAAGAGACTCAGTAGCTTGGTTTACGCGGAAGACCAATTAAACTTCAAGACATGAAGTTTGCACCACTTACGTAGGCCGCAGGCGCCCTCTCGAATAACGAAAGGTGCCTCACCCTAGACACCTTCTCGAGTGGGTCTTAGCAGCCCAGGCATAATTAGTAATCGTGGTGGGTTCCGCGCTCCAGATGGAGACTCAGCTGGAAGTTAAAGGGAAGAATGACAAGGAACTTTATGAATTGGAGCTGTAAGTTAACTCTTTGACAGAGAGAGCGAGATGGTGGTGGGGGACAGCCCCCAGTGAAATCAGAGGTGAGTGCACAAAGCAATACAGTAGGCAGACTCTGGTTTTTTTGGGGGGAGATGCTCGAGAATATCCGGGTGGACCCCTGAGGCTCGATCCCGCATTTGCGTATGCCGAGCCTCCTTCCTCATGACCTTTGTCCACAGTGGAAGGCCTCCCCGGGTCCCGGCACATGATCAGTGCATGCTCACTCACGATATCAGTGCATGATCAGCCACGTGATCACTGACGGCACAGTCACGTGATCAGCGCCTCTCAGTCACCGGATCACCGGGTGATAAACACGTGATCAGTGAACGACCAGCCACGTGATCACTGCATGCGCAGTCAGGTGGCCAGTTCCTGATCAGCCACGTGATCAGTGCGTGCACAGGCCCATGATCAGCGCCTGTCAGTCACTGATCACTGCCTGATAAACACGTGATCAGTGCCTGAGCAGCCACGTCATCAGTGCATGCCCAGTCACGTGATCAGTGCATGATAGCCACGTGATCAGTGCATGCTCAGTCACGTGATCTGTACTTGATCAGCCACGTGATCAGTGCCTGCAGAGTCACGTGATCAGGGCCTGCTGAGCTGCGTGATTCCTGCCGGCTCATCTGCATGACAATTGCCAGCTGAGCTGCGTGATTCCTGCCGGCTCATCTGCTTGACAATTGCCAGCTGAGCTGCGTGATTCCTGCCTGGTCACCTGCTTGATTATTGCCAGTTGAGCAGCATGATTCGTCACTGCTGACCTCCATGCTTATTGCCTGCTGATTGCGTGGTTCGTGTCTGCTCAGCTCTTTGAGTATTGCCTCCTGAGGTCCCTGTTCGGGCGCCACCTGCCGGGGACCAGCCCCAGATGATCCAGGATATTCGAAGGAGAGATGGCCTAGGCGACTATTTATATGCTAATCAGAGATGTCAAGAATAATAGTATGAGGAGAGCTCAGTAGGAGAATTCGGTGGAGAAAAGAGACTGAGTAGCTTGGTTTACGCGGAAGACCAATTAAACTTCAAGACATGAAGCAAGCACCACTTACGTAGGCCGCAGGCGCCCTCTCGAATAACGAAAGGTGCCTCACCCTAGACACCTTCTCGAGTGGGTCTTAGCAGCCCAGGCATAATTAGTAAGCGTGGTGGGTTCCGCGCTCCAGATGGAGACTCAGCTGGAAGTTAAAGGGAAGAATGACAAGGAACTTTATGAATTGGAGCTGTAAGTTAACTCTTTGACAGAGAGAGCGAGATGGTGGTGGGGGACAGCCCCCAGTGAAATCAGAGGTGAGAGCACAAAGCAATACAGTAGGCAGACTCTGGTTTTTTTTGGGGGGAGATGCTCGAGAATATCCGGGTGGACTCCTGAGGCTCGATCCCGCATTTGCGTATGCCGAACCTCCTTCGTCATGACCTTTGTCCAGAGTGGAAGGCCTCCCCGGCTTCCGGCACATGATCAGTGCATGCTCAGTCACGATATCAGTAAATGATCAGCCACGTGATCACTGAAGGAACAGTCACGTGATCAGCGCCTCACATTCCCGGGATCACTGGATGATAAACACGTGATAAGTGAACGACCAGCCACGTGATCACTGCATGCGCAGTCAGGTGGCCAGTTCCTAATCAGCCACGTGATCAGTGCGTGCACAGTCCCATGATCAGCGCCTGTCAGTCACTTATCAGTGTCTGATAAACACGTGATCAGTGCCCGAACAGCCACGTCATCAGTGCATGCGCAGTCACGGGATCAGTGCATGATAGCCACGTGATAAGTGCGTGCACAGTCCCATGATCAGCGCCTGTCAGTCACTTATCAGTGTCTGATAAACACGTGATCAGTGCCCGAACAGCCACGTCATCAGTGCATGGGCAGTCACGTGATCAGTGCATGATAGCCACGTGATCAGTGCGTGCACACTCCCATGATCAGCCCTGTCAGTCACTGATCATTGCCTGATAAACACGTTGATCAGTGCGTGATGAGCCATGTGATCAGTGCCTGAGCAGCCAAGTCATCAGTGCATGCGCAGTCACGTGATCAGTGCATGATAGCCACGTGATAAGTGCATGCTCAGTCCCGTGATCTGTACTTTATCAGCCACGAGATCTGTGCCTGCAGAGTAACGTGATCAGGGCCTGCTGAGCTGTGTGATTCCTGCCGGCTCATCTGCATGACAATTGCCAGCTGAGCTGCCTGATTCCTGTCGGCTCATCTGCTTGACAATTGCCAGCTGAGCTGCGTGATTCCTGCCTGGTCACCTGCTTGATTATTGCCAGTTGAGCAGCATGATTCGTCACTCCTGAGCTCCATGCTTATTGCCTGCTGATTGCGTGGTTCGTGTCTGCTCAGCTCTTTGAGTATTGCCTCCTGAGGTCCCTGTTCGGTGGCCACCTGCCCCGCGCGAGCCCAGCTGATCCAGGGTATTCGAAGGAGAGATGGCCTTGGCGACTATTTATATGCTAATCAGAGATGTCAAGAATAATAGTATGAGGAGAGCTCAGTAGGAAAAATCGGAGGAAAAAAGAGACTGAGGATCTTTGGTGTTCACGGGAGACCAATCAAACTTCAAGACAAGAATTTTGCACCACTTACGTAGGCCGGCAGGCGCCCTCTCGAATGGCGGAAGGTGCCTCACCCTAGACACCTTCTCGACTGGGTCTTAGCAGCCCAGGCATAATTAGTAAGCCTGGTGGGTGCAGCGCTCCAGATGGAGACTCAGCTGGGAATTAAAGGGAAGAATGACAAGGAACTTTATGAATTGGAGCTGTAAGTTAACTCTTTGACAGAGAGAGCGAGATGGTGGTGGGGACAGACCCCAGTGAAATCAGAGGTGAGTGCACAAAGCAATACAGTAGGCAGACTCTGGTTTTTTTGGAGGGGAGATGCTCGAGAATATCCGGGTGGACTCCTGAGGGCTCGATCCCGCATTTGCGTATGCCGAGCCTCCTTCGTCATGACTTTTGTCCAGAGTGGAAGTCCTCCCCGGCTCCCGGCACATGATCAGTGCATGCTCACTCACGATATCAGTGCATGATCAGCCACGTGATCACTGATGGCACAGTCACGTGATCAGCGCCTGCCAGTCACGGGATCACCGGATGATAAACACGTGATCAGTGAACGACCAGCCACGTGATAACTGCATGCCCAGTCAGGTGGCCAGTCCCTGATCAGCCACGTGATCAGTTGCGTGCACAGTCCCATGATCAGCGCCTGTCAGTCACTGATCACTGCCTGATAAAACACGTGAATCAGTGCCCGAACAGCCACGTCATCCAGTGCATGCGCAGTCACGTGATCAGTGCATGATAGCCACGTGGATCAGTGCGTGCACAGGCCCATGATCAGCGCCTGTCAGTCACTGATCATTGCCTGATAAACACGTGATCAGGCATGATGAGCCATGTGATTCAGTGTCTGAGCAGCCACGTCATCAGTCCATGCTCAGTCACGTGATCTGTACTTGATCAGCCACGTGATCAGTGCCTGCAGAGTCCACGTGATCAGGGCCTGCTGAGCTTCGTGATTCCTGCCGCCTCATCTGCATGACAATTGCCAGCTGAGCTGCGTGATTCATGTCGGCTCATCCTGCTTGACAATTTGCCAGCTGAGCTGTGTGATTCCGGCCTGGTCACCTGCTTGATTATTGTCAGTTGAGCAGCCATGATTCGTCACTGCTGACCTCCATGCTTATTGCCTGCTGATTGCGTGGTTCGTGTCTGCCTCAGCTCTTTGAGTATTGCCTCCTGAGGTCCTGTTCGGTCGCCACCTGCCGGGGACCAGCCCTAGCTGATCAGGGTATTCGAAGGAGAGATGGCCTAGGCGACTATTTATATGCTAATCAGAGATGTCAAGAATAATAGTATGAGGAGAGCTCTGTAGGAAAATTCGGTGGAGAAAAGAGACTGAGTAGCTTGGTTTACGCGGAAAGACCAATTAAACTTCAAGACATGAAGTTAGCACCACTTACGTAGGCTGCAGGCGCCCTCTCGAATAACAAAAGGTGCCTCACCCTAGACACCTTCTCGAGTGGGTCTTAGCAGTCCAGGCATAATTAGTAATCGTGGTGGGTTCCACGCTCCAGATGGAGACTCAGCTGGAAGTTTAAAGGGAAGAATGACAAGGAACTTTATGAATTGGAGCTGTAAGTTAACTCTTTGACAGAGAGAGCGAGATGGTGGTGGGGGACAGCCCCCAGTGAAATCAGAGGTGAGAGCACAAAGCAATTACAGTAGGCAGACTCTGGTTTTTTTTGGGGGGAGATGCTCGAGAATATCCGGGTGGACTCCTGAGGCTCGATCCCGCATTTGCGTATGCCGAACTCCTTCGTCATGACCTTTGTCCAGAGTGGAAGGCCTCCCCGGCTTCCGGCACATGATCAGTGCATGCTCAGTCACGATATCAGTAAATGATCAGCCACGTGATCACTGACGGAACAGTCACGTGATCAGCGCCTCACATTCCCGGGATCACTGGATGATAAAACACGTGATAAGTGAACGACCAGCCACGTGATCACTGCATGCGCAGTCAGGTGGCCAGTTCCTAATCAGCCACGTGATCAGTGCGTGCACAGTCCATGATCAGCGCCATTCAGTCACTGATCACTGCCTGATAAACACGTGATCAATGCCCGAACAGCCAAGTCATCAGTGCATGCGCAGTCACGTGATCAGTGCATGATAGCCACGTGATCAGTGCGTGCACAGGCCCATGATCAGCGCCTGTCAGTCACTGATCATTGCCTGATAACACGTGATCAGTGCATGATGAGCGTGTGATCAGTGTCGAGCAGCCACGTCATCAGTCCAATGCTCAGTCACGTGATCTGTACTTGATCAGCCACGTGATCAGTGCCTGCAGAGTCACGTGATCAGGGCCTGCTGAGCTTCGTGATTCCTGCCGCCTCATCTGCATGACAATTGCCAGCTGAGCTGCGTGATTCATGTCGGGCTCATTCTGCTTGACAATTGCCAGCTGGCTGTGTGATTCCGGGCCTGGTCAACCTGCTTTGATTATTGTCAGTTGAGCAGCATGGATTAGTCACTGCTGGACCTCCGATGCTATTGCCTGCTTGATTGGCGTGGGTTCGTTTCTTTGCTCAGCTCTTTGAGTATTGCCTCCTGAGGTCCCTGTTCGGTCGGCCACATCGGGGACCAGCCCTAGCTGATCCAGGGTATTCGAAGGAGAGATGGCCTAGGCGACTATTTATATGCTAATCAGAGATGTCAAGAATAATAGTATGAGGAGAGCTCTGTAGGAAAATTCGGTGGAGAAAAGAGACTGAGTAGCTTGGTTTACGCGGAAGACCAATTAAACTTCAAGACATGAAGTTAGCACCACTTACGTAGGCTGCAGGCGCCCTCTCGAATAACGAAAGGTGCCTCACCCTAGACACCTTCTCGAGTGGGTCTTAGCAGCCCAGGCATAATTAGTAATCGTGGTGGGTTCCGCGCTCCAGATGGAGACTCAGCTGGAAGTTAAAGGGAAGAATGACAAGGAACGTTATGAATTGGAGCTGTAAGTTAACTCTTTGACAGAGAGAGTGAAGATGGTGGTGGGGGTTCAGCCCCCAGTGAAATTCAGAGGTGAGTGCACAAAGCAATACAGTAGGCAGACTCTGGTTTTTTGGGGGGGAGATGCTCGAGAATATCCGGGTGGACCCCTGAGGCTCGATCCCGCACTTTGCGTATGGCGAGCCTCCTTCCTCATGGCCTTTGTCCAGAATGGAAGTCCTCCCGGCTCCCGGCACATGATCAGTGCATGCTCAGTCACGATATCAGTGCATGATCAGCCACGTGATCACTGACGGAACAGTCTCGTGATCAGCGCCTCTCAGTCACGGGATTCACCGGATGATAAACACGAGATCAGTGAACGACCAGCCACGTGATCACTGCATGCGCAGTCAGGTGGCCAGTTCCTGATCAAGCCACGTGTCAGCTGCGTGCACAGTCCCTGATCAGCGCCTGTCATCCACTGATCACTGCCTGATAAAACACGTGATCTGTGCATGATGAGCCCATTGGTGATCAGTGCCTGAGCAGCCACTCTCAGGCAATGCGCAGTCACGTGATCCAGTGCATGATAGGCCACGTGATCGTGGCATGCTCGAGTCACGTGATCGTGTACTTGATCAGCCCACGAGATCAGTGCCTGCAGAGTAACCTTGATCAGGGCCTGCTGAGCTGTGTGATTCCTGCCGGCTCATCTGCATGACAATTGCCAGCTGAGCTGCCTTGATTTCCTGTCGGCTCATCTGCTTGACAATTGGCCAGCTGAGCTTCGTGATTCCTGCCTGGTCACCTGCTTGTTTATTGCCAGTTGAGCAGCATGATTGTCACTTGCTGAGCTCCATGCTTATTGCCTGCTGATTTGCGTGGTTCGTGTCTGCTCAGCTTCTTTGAGTATTGCCTCCTGAGGTCCCTGTTCGGTCGCCACCTGCCGGGGACCAGCCCAGCTGATCCAGGGTATTCGAAGGAGAGATGGCCTAGGCGACCTCTTATATGCTAATCAGAGATGTCAAGAATAATAGTATGAGGAGAGCTCAGTAGGAAAAATCGGAGGAAAAAGAGACTGAGGATCTTGTTGTTCACGGGAGACCAATCAACTTCAAGACAAGAACTTTGCACCACTTACGTAGGCCGCAGGCGCCCTCTCGAAGGGCGGAAGGTGCCTCACCCTAGACACCTTCTCGAGTGGGTCTTAGCAGTCCAGGCATAATTAGTAAGCGTGGTGGGTTCCGCGCTCCAGATGGAGACTCAGCTGGAAGTTAAAGGGAAGAATGACAAGGAACTTTTATGAATTGGAGCTGTAAGTTAACTCTTTGACAGAGAGAGCGAGATGGTGGTGGGGACAGCCCCCAGTGAAATCAGAGGTGAGAGCACAAAGCAATACAGTAGGCAGACTCTGGTTTTTTTTGGGGAGATGCTCGAGAATATCCGGGTGGACTCCTGAGGCTCGATCCGCATTTGCGTATGCCGAACCTCCTTCGTCATGACCTTGTCCAGAGTGGAAGGCCTCCCCGGGCTTTCCGGCACATGATCAGTGCATGCTCAGTCACGATATCAGTAAATGATCAGCCACGTGATCACTGACGGAACACTCACGTGATCAGCGCCTCACAGTCCCCGAGATCACTGGATGATAAACACGTGATAAGTGAACGACCAGCCACGTGATCACTGCATGCGCAGTCAGGTGGCCAGTTTCCTAATCAGCCACGTGATCAGTGCGTGCACAGTCCCATGATCAGCGCCTGTCAGTCACTGATCACTGCCTGATAAACACGTGATCAGTGCCCGAACAGCCACGTCATCAGTGCAGCGCAGTCACGTGATCAGTGCATGATAGCCACGTGATCAAGTGCGTGCACAGGCCCATGATCAGCGCCTGTCAGTCACTGATCATTGCTGATAACACGTGATCAGTGCATGATGAGCCATGTGATCAGTGTCTGAGCAGCCACGTCATCAGTCATGCTCAGTCACGTTGATCTGTACTTGATCAGCCACGTGATCAGTGCCTGCAGAGTCAGTGATCAGGGCCTGCTGAGCTTCGTGATTCCTGCCGCCTTCATCTGCATGACAATTGCAGCTGAGCTGCGTGATTCATGTCGGCTCATCTGCTGACAATTGCCAGCTGAGCTGTGTGATTCCGCGCCTGGTCACCTGCTTGATTATTGTCAGTTGAGCAGCATGATTCGTCACTGCTGACCTCCATGCTTATTGCCTGCTGATTGCGTGGTTCGTGTCTGCTCAGCTCTTTGAGTATTTGCCTCCTGAGGTCCCTGTTCGGTCGCCACCTGCCGGGGACCAGCTAGCTGATCCAGGGTATCTGAAGGAGAGATGCCTAGGCGACTATTATATGCTAATCAGAGATGTAAGAATAATAGTATGAGGAGAGCTCTGTAGGGAAAATTCGGTGAGAAAAAGAGACTGCGGTTAGCTTGGTTTACGCGAAGACCAATTAAACTTCAAGACATGAAGTTAGCACCACTTACGTAGGCTGCAGGGCCCTCTCGAATAACGAAAGGTGCCTCACCCTAGACACCTTCTCGAGTGGGTCTTAGCAGCCCAGGCATAATTAGTAATCGTGGTGGGTTCCGCGCTCCAGATGGGAGACTCAGCTGGAGTTAAAGGAAGAATGACAAGGAACGTATGAATTGGAGCTGTAAGTTAACTCTTTGACAGAGAGAGTGAAATGGTGGTGGGGTTCAGCCCCCAGTGAAATCAGAGGTGAGTGCACAAAGCAATACAGTAGGCAGACTCTGGTTTTTTTGGGGGAGATGCTCGAGAATATCCGGGTGGACCCCTGAGGCTCGATCCCGCACTTGCGTATGCCGAGCCTCCTTCCTCATGGCCTTTGTCCAGAATGGAAGTCCTCCCCGGCTCCCGGCACATGATCAGTGCATGCTCAGTCACGATATCAGTGCATGATCAGCCACGTGATCACTGACGGAACAGTCTCGTGATCAGCGCCTCTCAGTCACGGGATCACCGGATGATAAACACGAGATCAGTGAACGACCAGCCAACGTGATCACTGCATGCGCAGTCAGGTGGCCAGTTCCTGATCAGCCACGTGATCAGTGCGTGCACAGTCCCATGATCAGCGCCTGTCAGTCACTGATCACTGCCTGATAAACACGTGATCAGTGCATGATGAGCCATGTGATCAGTGCCTGAGCAGCCACGTCATCAGTGCATGCGCAGTCACGTGATCAGTGCATGATAGCCACGTGATCAGTGCATGCTCAGTCACGTGATCTGTACTTGATCAGCCACGAGATCAGTGCCTGCAGAGTAACCTGATCAGGGCCTGCTGAGCTGTGTGATTCCTGCCGGCTCATCTGCATGACAATTGCCAGCTGAGCTGCCTGATTCCTGTCGGCTCATCTGCTTGACAATTGCCAGCTGAGCTTCGTGATTCCTGCCTGGTCACCTGCTTGTTTATTGCCAGTTGAGCAGCATGATTTGTCACTGCTGAGCTCCATGCTTATTGCCTGCTGATTGCGTGGTTCGTGTCTGCCTCAGCTCTTTGAGTATTGCCTCCTGAGGTCCCTGTTCGGTCGCCACCTGCCGGGGACCAGCCCCAGCTGATCCAGGGTATTCGAAGAGAGATGGCCTAGGCGACTCTTTATATGCTAATCAGAGATGTCAAGAATAATAGTATGAGGAGAGCTCAGTTAGGAAAAATCGGAGGAAAAAAGAGACTGAGGATCTTGTTGTTCACGGGAGACCAATCAAAACTTCAAGACAAGAACTTTGCACCACTTACGTTAGGCCGCAGGCGCCCTCTCCAAGGGCGGAAGGTGCCTCACTTCTAGACACCTTCTCGAGTGGGTCTTAGCAGTCCAGGCATAATTAGTAAGCGTGGTGGGTTCCGCGCTTCCAGATGGAACTCAGCTGGAAGTTAAAGGGAAGAATGACAAGGAACTTTATGAATTGGAGCTGTAAGTTAACTCTTTGACAGAGAGAGCGAGATGGTGTGGGGGACAGCCCCCAGTGAAATCAGAGGTGAGAGCACAGAAGCAATACAGGTAGGCAGACTCTGGTTTTTTTGGGGGGAGATGCTCGAGAATATCCGGGTGGACTCCTGAGGCTCGATCCCGCATTTTTCGTATGCCGAACCTCCTTCGTCATGACCTTTGTCCAGAGTGGAAGGCCTCCCCGGCTTCCGGCACATGATCAGTGCATGCTCAGTCACGATATCAGTAAATGATCAGCCACGTGATCACTGACGGAACAGTCACGTGATCAGCGCCTCACAGTCCCGGGATCACTGGATGATAAACACGTGATAAGTGAACGACCAGCCACGTGATCACTGCATGCGCAGTCAGGTGGCCAGTTCCTAATCAGCCACGTGATCAGTGCGTGCACAGTCCCATGATCAGCGCCTGTCAGTCACTGATCACTGCCTGATAAACACGTGATCAATGCCCGAACAGCCAAGTCATCAGTGCATGCGCAGTCACGTGATCAGTGCATGATAGCCACGTGATCAGTGCGTGCACAGGCCCATGATCAGCGCCTGTCAGTCACTGATCATTGCCTGATAAACACGTGATCAGTGCATGATGAGCCATGTGATCAGTGTCTGAGCAGCCACGTCATCAGTCCATGCTCAGTCACGTGATCTGTACTTGATCAGCCACGTGATCAGTGCCTGCAGAGTCACGTGATCAGGGCCTGCTGAGCTCGTGATTCTGCGCCTCATCTGCATGACAATTGCCAGCTGAGCTGCGTGATTCATGTCGGCTCATCTGCTTGACAATTGCCAGCTGAGCTGTGTGATTCCGCCTGGTCACCTGCTTGATTATTGTCAGTTGAGCAGCATGATTCGTCACTGCTGACCTCCATGCTTATTGCCTGCTGATTGCGTGGTTCGTGTCTGCTCAGCTCTTTGAGTATTGCCTCCTGAGGTCCCTGTTCGGTCGCCACCTGCCGGGACCAGCCCTAGCTGATCCAGGGTATTCGAAGGAGAGATGGCCTAGGCGACTATTTATATGCTAATCAGAGATGTCAAGAATAATAGTATGAGGAGAGCTCTGTAGGAAAATTCGGTGGAGAAAAGAGACTGAGTAGCTTGGTTTACGCGGAAGACCAATTAAACTTCAAGACATGAAGTTTGGACACACTTACGTAAGGCCCGCAAGGTGCCT